>NW_027494359.1:0-292718 GCF_021521415.1 Bidens hawaiensis | reverse complement strand
GGGTTATATACGTTTCCATCTTCGTTTCTTGAGTTTAATTGCAAGAAAATGAGGTTTCAAAGATGAAAACCGATTCTTGCATGATCAAGTGATGTATACGGGTTATACAAGGGATCTTGGTCCAAGAAAGGGGTTAAACGAACCAAGAACGAATTTTTACGGTTTAAATCTTTGTTTTTGAATCATAACCGAAACTATAGTGTAAGAGGCTTGATCGTGAGTGTAACTTGCTTGGTATTGTGGTATGTTGGTTGTAGGTTCTGTATTTAGTGGTAGATAAGGCGGAAAGACGAGTGTGTAGCTTGTAGTGGCGGAAAACGAAAGGTATATTCGGTTTATGTTCGGTTTTGGAGTTTTTGGACAGATTGTTGATGGTTTAGAGTTAGGTCATGAAATTTTACAGGGATGTTCTACACATGAAAATAAGAGTTCTGTGAATATTTGGTAATTTTTGGATAAAGGATGAATATTTGGTGAATTTAATGCTCGGTTTTGGCTAAAAATGGTGAAAAATAGTTAAATATCATGAAGAATTCTGGAAAATTGTAGATAAGCTTTTTATAACATGTATAAGTCACACACAAAATTTGAGGTCAGTTGGATAAGTCTAAGTAGGCTTTTCGGTTAAACGAGTTCTAGGGTTTTCTAGCTCGGTTTTAGTGAAAATGGCATGTAAAAGAAGATTTTGGTTCTGGAAAAATTACAGGGGACTATGTGGATGGCAGGGGACATCCAGGAGAAATTTGGGATTTTTCTAAGATCTTTTGGTATTTACGACATATTTAGTGTTTAAATGGTGTTTAAAAATAGATAAATAAATTTTAATATAAAAATTAATTCTGGAAATATTTTTATAAAATTCCCCACTGTCAAAAAGTGGTTTGTGCAAAATTTCAAGATCCGATATTAAACGGATAATTATTTGTGCTAATTATCAAACTTTTAAAGTTAAAACGCGTAAACCAGTGAAGTTCGCTTAAGCGAGCTGACTGGTGTATAAAAACCCTAAAAATGAACTATTTTCGTATAAATGAGTTGAACAAGTAAAAATAAATCATCTGAAAATAATTCGGATGATTTGAGTAATTTTTGTCCGATTTAACAGTTTCCAGTACGCTAAAGACGGAAACGGGTCCCGCGGCCTATCGGGGCGTCTAAACCGAGCTCTAATTTCACAACTTAAACTAAATTATCAGTCAACCACTATTTTCGGGTCGTGGGTGACAAAACTCATTTTTGAAACATAAAAACGGGTAACCGTGCTAGGCACGCAAAACGGGGAAAACAAACTATTAGAAAATTTGACTGTTGAACTCTAAACGACATCACTTTCTGAGTCCGGAGAAGTGTTTCTGGGTTAACAGTGTCCCCAGATGTACCGGTTAACTTGGTTGAAGTTATATTAATAATGAGTGTATAGTAACGATCGTAGGGATCATATTACAGATTGGACGTGTTAATTGATAATGATTGTTGTTACCCTGCTTGCATGTGCTAAGGTGAGTTTCACGAGCCCCTTTTTCTGAATTGTTTTTAAATATTTTTCCCGGGGCGGAAGCATGTTACTATTGAAATGTTTAAGTGCATACTGAACGCATGGATTTGCGTGTAATTATAAATATTTGATTGTACGGGAATCTTATGGAATGGGTACAGTACTGGGTTAACAGTGGCCCCAGATGTCCCTAGCAGTGTTTCTGGGTTAACTTTGCCCCCGGAATGAGTACAATACTGGGTTAACCGTGTCCCCAGATGTCCCTAGAAGTGTTTCTGGGTTAACGTTGCCACCGGAATGGATACAGTACTGGGTTAACAGTGTCCCCAGATAATATTATATTATGATATTGATTTATCAAGGTTTACTCAAATTGTGAAACTCACAAACTATTCGTAGTTGACCCGTTTTCTCACATGCTTTTCAGGTACAATTAAGATGAAGTGATTGGTTACGTGCTAAGTGCTTGATGTGTGTAAGATTTGCGTGCAGGATGTTAGGATACATTATAACAAATAGAATTGTTTATCGTATTGTATGATGTGTGTATCACCTAGACGGTAATGAAATACAAGATAATGTAATTTGAAGTATATTAATGTATTCAGTTTTCTTTATAAACAATGTGGCTGATATCAGACGAGTCTGTCGCACCCCGTTTACGTTTCCGCTGCGGTTGCGGGGTGTTACAGAACTTGGTATCAGAGCCATTGGTTATAAAAGAATTAGGATGTCTTTAAAATATACCTAATATATAACCAGTAGCTCAAGTATTTAGGATCTGAATATCAACTAATAATTTATTGTGACGAGGTCTGGATGAACTTGGATGGACAAGTGAGTTATTATGGTCCGGAACATAATAACAGACTTGTTCGCACGAGGGAATTCAGGGGAAGTCACGGGGTACATTAATAGGTAAAAATGGCAACATATGGGTAAAGTATATAATATTACTTATACGTGCTAATGTGTGTATATATATATATGTACGTATCTTGTGGGTACATGTATTGAGAAATAGGACCCGGATAAGGAATCGGGGGATGAAATAAAAAAAAAGTACCGAGGATGCTGAAATTCCTAGAGCATCGTTTGATAATGAGTCTGACTTATCGGGCCATAGTTATGATAGTACCAAGTTAGATTTCCCGTTTGACATTAACCAGAAATATCTAGTAACCGTCACTCCCAACCAAAAGTGATAAATCCCTTACCCTACCAACACCGGTACCGTATATCCTAATAACCCCCTATGTTCAACCGAACCGCCGACCCTTACGTACGGATGGATCCGTACCTGAACCCATTCTTGTTCCATAAAAAAAATAATAATAATAATAAAATGGATAATAAATGAGCAGATAAAAATAATATATAGAAATATATATATGTATTGCTCACTCTCAAACATATGAGACATACCACCTCCAGATCGAGAATTACAGATTTTAGCGAACCTAGAACGCCTGAGGACATTGACTGAGCAAGTGATAGAATTTCCCATAATGGTAATTGATAATATTTGAAGGTAACCCATGTGTGCGATCACCTTGAACCTTGCAACTCCCTATGCTAACCTTACATCCGTTAGATGCATATACCCATGTATGCTCGAATAGAATGATTACCCGTACACAAAGAGGTGTTGGAATCGTTATAGCATAGTTGGTTATTCGTTCGTAGGTGGTATACCGTGTATGCCGGATATACGAATAGACACGGATATTATAACTCCGAGGTACGTAATCGTTTGGTGCTCACGGTGAGCATGTATCGGTTATGCTGACATGCAGAAGGATATTGAAATCAAGCGTATTAAACATTAATCTTTGTTGAGAAAGATCTCTATGTCGGTGGTGACAAGGGTTATGAAACATATTTAAACGTTAACCTACGTCAGGTTAAGTCCATATGTTATTATACTTGTGGGACATATATACTAGATACTGGTATGTGTAATATGTATGATAATATTTGGTGTGTATGTGTACCTGCTGTTATGATTGAATTGGTAACAAGTTATACGGTGAGATTAGTATTGATTACTGCGTACGGGATGAGTACGGCAGAATGACGTAAAAAGAGTAACTCCAATGATGGAGATTGATATGATTCAGTTGATTGCTCAAAAATAGCAGATAATGATACCGAGTGTCGTATCATAGATCACTGCTAGTGTTGATGCAAATGTGATCGCAGAATTATAGATCAAGCAATCACATGATTATGAACACTTCAACTCTTAGTGTTATTACTAAGAGTGATAATGTTCCACCGAATACTATTATGACTACAAGTATTAGTTATAAACTAAACATGAATAGTAGTCGTAATGAATTAGATCCGGTATGAAGGATATGTTTGTTGGTTGTGTTAAGGAAATTATTAATAGTTTACTGATGGTAAAGAGAGGAATAGATTAGCGAGGGGATAGAAAAGATCGAAATGGTTAAGGATATTGGTAAGAGGATAGAACATTGTGTAGTGAATTATGCTACAGATATGTTGGTAGATTATGTTGTATCGTGATGGAACACGATGGTACAAAATTATAGTTAGAAAATTATTGCTCAGATGATATGGTCAGGATTTAAAAATCCTTGTGCTAGAGCACCTTATTTCGAGTAATTAAACTCAGAGATTGGAAACTGTGCTATGAAAGATAGAAATGTTGTGTGCTGATCACTTAGAACACGCTAACCGTTTGAAGGAATTGTCATGTCTGGTAACATGGCTAATTACTCCTGAAACAAAGCGAAGTGAGCGCTAGATTGGGGACTAACTCCATCGATAAGGAGTATAGTCAATCCTGTAAAATATACAACCTTTGGAAGGGTTGTGTCACAAGCCAGCATTGATATATTTGACTCTATGGGAAGCGAACTGGAAGGACGTTAGGTGAGACGTCGAGTGTTAAAGAAAAGAAATGTTAAAGGAATAGGGCAAGATGGGCTTTTGAATAAGTAGGTATGTCCTACAACCCAGAATTATACTAAGACTAGTTCTGGTGTGAAAACATGAACCGCATGAAGGGTCCTTCCCTAAATGTGGAATATATGGTTATCGGCAGGAAGAAGAATGTCGAGTGATAGAAGGCCACAGGTGTGGTAAAGATGGACGTAATGCCCTAATTGTAGAACCAATTGAAGCCAGGTGAACCGACAACCCCAACCCATTCGTGTACAACCACTCCGAACCCAACAACCTCAATAACAATCCATCCAAAGAAATCAAATTATGCCAAACAGTTGTACTTGCTATGAATGTGGCAGTACAGAACGTTTCAAGAGAAATTGCCCAAAGTTGAACCAATGTGTCGTTGGAAGACGAACCTCAAGACAAGCATCAACCTTGGATCAAGCAAGGAGCCGTGCTTTTGTGAGTAATTCGAATAAAGCACGTCATGATCCAAAGGTGGTATTAAGTACGTTGTAATTTTAAATCAATGGGCTTCAGCGATATTTTTACGGTCGTCGATAGAAGTTAGTTCCTGTTAACCTCCTATCATTTGGAAAGATACCGATTAGTGAAACTATAGAACCCTATACTGTAGAATCGCTAACGGTAAACCCCTAATGGTTAACTAAATTGTTCGGAATGGTCCTATTATTCTGAACGATTAACCTTTCCTTATTGACCTACGACCAGTAAAGTTAAGAAGTTTTGACGTAATAGTTAACATGAATTGGCTAACTCAACATGAAGCTGAAATCAAATATGAAAAGAAGATGATTAGAAGCTCTCCTTCGGACGATGAAGCGATTAGATACAGAGAAAAGTGTACGGTATTATGTTACCACTCTAATCTCATCTTGAGATGTTATAATGTTTACGACAAGAAGACGTGGTGTATTTAACAAACGCGATTGTCAAAGTATTTAAAAGAAAACATATAGAAGATATATCGGTGATACGTAAATATCCAGAAGTTTTCCCAGAAGAACTTCCTGGGTTACCGCCAACCCGACAGGTCGAATTCGAAATCGATTTAACACCCTAAGCTGGCCCTGTTGCTAAAGCATCTTACCGACTTGCATCAACTGAAATGCAAGAATTGTTGGATAAGGTTTTACACGACCTAGTTAGTCACCATGGGGTGCACCAGTGTTATTTGGGAAATGAAGGACGGAAGTGTTAGGATATGTATTGATTAGGGAAAATTGAATAAAGTGACAATCAAGAATAGGTATTCACTTCTTTGAAGTAAATGATCTGTTAAACCAACTGCAAGGGGCGATTTATTTTTAGAAAATTGATCTTAGATATAGTTATCACCAAATGAAAAATCCAAGAGGAGGACGTTGCAACAACAGCGTTTCGGACTCGCTACGGCCATTATGAATTCTTATTCATGCCGTTCAAGCTAACAAATGCGCAGGCAGTGTTCATGGAACTCATGAACCGGGTCTGTAAACTTTATTTTGACAAATTGTCATAGCATCCATTGATGATATTTTGATATATTCGCAACGTAAAGAAGAGCACGAACGACGGTTAAGGAAAATTGTGGAAGTGTTAAAGAAAGAAGAGTTGTACGCTAAGTTTTCGAAATGTGATTTTGAATAAAGAAGGCATAATCCCTTGGTCATGTTGTAAAGCAACAAGGATTTCACATAGACCCAAATAAGGTAGAAACCATTAAAATTGTGCCAAGCGTCGATTTTAAGTCTCCCCGATGGAGACGATGGTTTTGTCGCGTGTTGTGACGCATCGCGTAAAGGGTTAGGATGTGTGTTGACGCAGTATAATAAGGTTATAGTCTATGCTTCCCGACAGTTAAAAGTACACAAGAAAAATTACACTACTCATGACTTAAAACTGGGAGCGGTTATCTTCGCACTTAAAATCTGGAGACATTATCTCCACAGTACGAAGTGCACCATCTTCACTAATCATAAAAGTTTGCAGCACATATTCGATCGGAAAGAACTGAATATGAGGCAACGGAGATGGGTCAAGTTGTTAAGCGATTATGACTGTAACATCCGTTATCACCCCGGCAAGGCTAGCGTCGTAGCCGATGCCTTGAGTAGGAAAAGTCGGGTTAAGTCATTGCGAGTGCGAGCGCTGGGGATGATAGTTCAGTCGAACCTTTCGGACCTAATTCGAGTCGCTTAACGTGAGGCGTTGAGAGAGGAACAATTGGAAAGGGAGGAGCTTTACGGCAATGAGAAGAATTTCGAACAACGCGTGGACGAAATTCTCTACTTCAAAAATTGGGTCTGAATCCCGACCCTCCATGACCTTCGTGAATTAATCATGGACGAAGCGCATAGATCGAAATATTCCATACATCCGGGATCGGATTAGACTATTGATGATACGAATATCTGGAAGAATTTTATTAATGGCCGAGTTTGGAGAAAGATATGGTTACGTATGTTGGTGAATATTTAAGTTGTGCAAGAGATAAGGCTGCACACCGAAAACCCTAGAGAACGCCACAACGACAGAAAATTCGCCAATGATAGTGGAAATAAATTACAATGGGATTCGGGACGCAGATTCCCAAGATATATCAAAGGCATGATGTGAATTGGGTAATCGCGGATCGATTAACCAATCCTCGCATTTCATCCCAATCCATGACGATTACCACAATGAATCCTCGCGCCAAATTCATGATGGTGAAATGGTATCTCGTCGAGGAGTACCATTTTCAATTATCTCAGATCGAAATGGTCATCCTACTTCCATTATTGGAAGGCGGGGAAGGAAGCATCGATAGCTTGAAGTTTTCTATGGGTGAAGTAATTATCACCAATTTGTTAAATTGAAAATGGGCGTCACTCAAGCCATAAGATTTGAATTGATTCGAGAAACAACCAATAGGATTTATAATAATTAAGATATGTTGAAAGCAGCGCGAGATTGGCAAAGGATTTATGCCAACATTCAAAGGAAACCATTGTCGCTGGAAAGAGGTGACAAGGTATTTTTAAGGCATCACCTTAGAGAGGTGATATGAGGTTTGGCAAAACCGAAAATAGCTCCTTAATATATTGGACCTCATGAGACTATCTCCATGATTGGTCATTTAGTTTATCGATTAAAGTACTCCAGGGGCTAAGTACTATACATAATGTTTTGCCATGTATACGGATTGAAAAGTGCCTAAGCGATGAGGCAACGAAAGTACTAGTAATAGAGGTACTCATAGAAGACATGCTTGATATCATAACTAATTCCGTAGAGATAGTAGACGGGAAAACTAAACAGTTTGGACACACCAAGCTTTATTGATTAAGATTAAGTGGAATTCACAGCGAGGACCAGATTATACCAGGTAACGCGAGGGTGAATTCTGAAGGAAAAACCCCCCACCTTTCCCTCGGAAGGGGATAGTGGACGTGTAAAATTTCGAGGACGAAATTTCTTAACGAGGGGAGAATGTAACGATTCCGACGAAACCCAGTATACCCTAACCGGTAGACAATAGTTACGTCATATTTAATTTCGGGTACATGAGTTACCATAGTAATTATACGAGAATACATGGTTCACTGTATTGATTGTACGTGAATATATAATTCATCGTATTGAATATGCGATTAATCGATCGATAGTTATTGAAACCCGAACGAATCGAGGGTTTAATTATAGACGAGATATATGATATTTAGTGATGTTTACGAAGTATTAAAGCTTCGGGATAAGTGAATTAAAGCACAGAAAAAGAATTTCGGTTTAATGGTACGTCGGTACATTAAACGAAACCTTTAATACCAAACCGAGCAAGAGATGATCGATCAAGCCGAAAAAGATGCGCGATAATTAATGATATGATGTTTTAAGTTAATAAATATCATGGTTTAATTTTTTAAAGATTTTAAATCGGTTTTATATAAATTTCATTTTTAAGCCGAAAAACGACCGTTTTAGCCTCGTTTTAAGCCGAGTTAGACATCTAACCGAAAAACGAACTGAACCAGATTATCCAAAACGTTATCCGGATTACGAGAATCCAATCATGTGGCTAGAAATGGAGAGGTGGGTCCCACCCCACCCCTCTCACCTTTCTTATCGGACCAAAGCCCCCACCCCTCATTCTTTTGTTATTTTTTTTCTAGCAAACAACTCAACAATCCTTCTCCTCTCTCAACTTCATGATCAAAAACCGAGAGTTTTTAGCAAGAAAACAAGGTAATGATCGGGTTATATACGTTTCCATCTTCGTTTCTTGAGTTTAATTGCAAGAAAATGAGGTTTCAAAGATGAAAACCGATTCTTGCATGATCAAGTGATGTATACGGGTTATACAAGGGATCTTCGTCCAAGAAAGGGGTTAAACGAACCAAGAACGAATTTTTACGGTTTAAATCTTTGTTTTTGAATCATAACCGAAACTATAGTGTAAGAGGCTTGATCGTGAGTGTAACTTGATTGGTATTGTGGTATGTTGGTTGTAGGTTCTGTATTTAGTGGTAGATAAGGCGGAAAGACGAGTGTGTAGCTTGTAGTGGCGGAAAACGAAAGGTATATTCGGTTTATGTTCGGTTTTGGAGTTTTTGGACAGATTATTGATGGTTTAGAGTTAGGTCATGAAATTTTACATGGATATTCTACACATGAAAATAAGAGTTCTGTGAATTTTTGGTAATTTTTGGATAAAGGATGAATATTTGGTGAATTTAATGCTCAGTTTTGGCTAAAAATGGTGAAAAATAGTTAAATATCATGATAAATTCTGGAAATTTCAGATAAGCTTTTTATAACATGTATAAGTCACACACAAAATTTGAGGTCACTTGGAGAAGTCTAAGTAGGCTTTTCGGTTAAACGAGTTCTAGGGTTTTCTAGCTCGGTTTTAGTGAAAATGGCATGTAAAAGAATATTTTGGCTCTGGAAAAATTACAGGGGACTATGTGGATGGCAGGGGACATCCAGGAGAAATTTGGGATTTTTCTAAGATCGTTTGGTATTTACGACATATTTAGTGTTTAAATGGTGTTTAAAAATAGATAAATAAATTTTAATATAAAAATTAATTCTGAAAATATTTTTATAAAATTCCCCACTGTCAAAAAGTGGTTTGTGCAAAATTTCAAGATCCGAGATTAAACGGATAATTATTTGTGCTAATTATCAAACTTTTAAAGTTAAAACGCGTAAACCGGTGAAGTTCGCTTAAGCGAGCTGACTGGTGTATAAAAACCCTATAAATGAACTATTTTCATTTAAATGAGTTGAACAAGTAAAAATAAAGCATCCGAAAATAATTCGGATGATTTGAGTAATTTTTGTCCGATTTAACAGTTTCCGGTACGCTAAAGACGGAAACGGGTCCCGCGGCCAATCGGGGCGTCTAAACCGAGCTCTAATTTCACAACTTAAACTAAATTATCAGTCAACCACTATTTTCGGGTCGTGTGTGACCAAACTCATTTTTGAAACATAAAAACGGGGAAAACAAGCTATTAGAAAATTTGACTGTTAAACTCTAAATGACATCACAATCTGAGTCCGGAGAAGTGTTTCTAGGTTAACCTTGCCCTCAGAACGGGTACAGTACTGGGTTAACAGTGTCCCCAGATGTACCGGTTAACTTGGTTAAAGTTATATTAATAATGAGTGTATAGTAACGATCGTAGGGATCATATTACATATTGGACGTGTTAATTGATAATGATTGTTGTTACCTGCTTGCATGTGCTAAGGTGAGTTTCACGAGCCCCTTTTTCTGAATTGTTTTTAAATATTTTTCCCGGGGCGGAAGCATGTTACTATTGAAATGTTTAAGTACATACTGAACGCATGGATTTGCGTGTAATTATAAATATTTTATTGTACGGGAATCGTATGGAATGGGTACAGTACTGGGTTAACAGTGGCCCCAGATGTCCCTAGCAGTGTTTCTGGGTTAACTTTGCCCCCGGAATGAGTACAGTACTGGGTTAACCGTGTCCCCAGATGTCCCTAGATGTGTTTCTGGGTTAACATTGCCCCCGGAATGGATATAGTACTGGGTTATCAGTGTCCCCAGATAATATTATATTCTAATATTGATTTATCAAGGTTTAATCAAATTGTGAAACTCACCAACTATTCGTAGTTGACCCGTTTTCTCACATGCTTTTCAGGTACAATTAAGATGAAGTGATTGCTTACGTGCTAAGTGCTTGATGTGTGTAAGATTTGCGTGCAGGATGTTTGGATACATTATAACAAATAGAATTGTGTATCGTATTGTATGATGTGTGTATCACCTAGACGGTAATGAAATACAAGATAATGTAATTTGAAGTATATTAATGTATTCAGTTTTCTTTATAAACAATGTGGTTGATATCAGACGAGTCTGTCGCACCCCGTTTACGTTTCCGCTGCGGTTGCGGGGTGTTACAGTTGCTAACATTCTAAGGCCTCGGAACACGAGTGATTAACTAAAAGCCGGTTGAGTGTCGATAGTACTATTGGTCTGACAAACCCAACTGGTCCGGCATGGATTTGCTGATGTTTCACAGCCAGTTGCACATGTCTATTTTGTTGTTATTTATTTTGCTATGTAATGTTAGACATAGCGGTTTGGGGCAGGTCCGTGGGCGGGGGATATGCCACGGGGGTTGTGTGTGATAGTCAGAGGTTTCACTTGTGGGCTCAGCATAATTACATCGATAATATTATATTTTGATAATGATTTATCATGGTTTACCCGAATTGTGAAACTCACCAACTATTCGTAGTTGACCCGTTTTCTCAAATGCTTTTCAGGTACAATTAAGATGAAGTGATTGCTTACGTGCTAAGTGCTTGATGTGTGTAAGATTTGCGTGCGGGATGTTAGGATACATTATAATAAATAGAATTATGTATCGTATTGTATGATGTGTGTATCACCTAGACGGTAATGAAATATGAGATAATGTAATTTGAAGTATATTAATGTATTCAGTTTTCTTTATAAACAATGTGGTTGATATCAGAGGTGTCTGTTGCATCCCGTTTACGTTTCCGCTGCGGTTACGGGGTGTTACACAAAAATATGTACTTCTTTCGTAGAATAGTTTCATATTTGTTTGAATTTTATTTTTATTTTAGTTCGAAAATAATCAAAATCCAAAATTATTTTGTTTTCTTCTTTGTTTTCGATTTCCGAGCTATGGGGTAAAATTTGAAAAACAAAATACAAAAAGATTTTCCCACGTTTTTAAGTTAATTGTTTTAAGTTAATTTTTTTAACTTATGTGTTTTTCAAGTAAACCACGTTAAGATATTGAGTTTTACCTCGAATGGTAAACGTTTTAAGGTAAAGATAATCAAACACAGGTTTCACTGCATATTTAATCTTTGGAAAATTGAAAATGAAAAAAATTCATTTTTAATTTGTTAAATAATTCCCCATTCGTTACTTTGTTCTAACAAATGGAACCCATTCGCTATCATAAATGATAACAAATGTAGGTCATTCACATTGAGTAATGATAACGAACGTCATCATTCGTTACATCACATTCGCTTCCGCTGGCCTGAAAACGAATGACATCATTCACTATTGTTTATGATAACTAATGAAGAACAAATAATCGACTATTCGATGTGGTGTTAATTTAAGTTGATTCATTAACGGGTGTTAACGAATAACTTAATGATTGAGTGGCCATTTGTTAATTCAGAATTAACGAATGAGCTCATTCGTTAATTCAAAATTAACAAATGAGCTCATTCGTTTGCTTAGGAATGCGTGCAGATTCAATAACATATAAAGCACAGTGATCAGACGAATGAACCATTCGTCTTCTCGATTATCACACTCATTAAGCAAACCCTTGTAAAAATTTTGCAGAAAAATCAACCGTCATTAAACCTTGTTTTGTTGATTGATTAATATTCACAAGGTAAAGACGAGTTCAACGCAAAATATGATCATCGTTTGATGGGATAATTATAAAATTTAGATAACCGTCTATGTATTAATCAAAAGAACCAGTTTAACATGTTTGTTTGTTCTATATGTCGATTTAGGTGGATTAGCGATGAAATGACGAGTATAGTACCATAAGCTTTACATAGATACATTGTTGTTTTAGTTCAATTGTGATTTTAGTATGCATGTTTGACTGTTAAGCTTAATTAACTTTGACTTTGACGATTGAGGGTCACATGCTAATTTTTATCAGGATTATTCGTTATGGACAACGAATGGAGGGTCATTCGCGTCTACTGTAGCCAAATGAACCCATTCGTTGTACCTAGATAACAAATAGGCATATTCATTTGATTGTATAACGAATGAAACCTCATTCGTCTTATATAGTCAACGAATGAACTCATTTGTTACTAAGACATTCATTATTATACTATCTGTTAGTGTACTGATAACAAATCACCTCATTCGTTATAACAAATGGACCCTTTCGTCATAAGGAATGGATAACGAATAAGCTATGGTATTTTCTACAGAATCAAATTTTTACTAAGCATAAGTGAAAAATTTGTCTATGTTACAATATGTTCGGGTTTACTAATGTTCGGGTTTACGTTTCATAGATGGCAGATGAAATTATGTCTGATGCTCTGGCACAAGAGAATCCTGTCACTCAAGAAAATCCTGTTATTCAAGAGGAAACACAAGCACAACAAGATCAAGCACCACATGAACCTCAACTACAAGCACCACAACAAGCTACACCGGCCGTAGCAGAACTTTCCTACGACAAGAAACTAAACATCTGTACTTTCTTGCAAGATGACTTGTGTGCCGTGACATTTTTGGGGACGTAATTACCTTTCTATGTCACTCATGCTTTCACTATGCCATATCCGCTGATGTCGCTCTACATTTCAGCATGATTAGTCCATTCAGGGATACAACTCGTCACGTTGACGCTGGGAAGCATATTGTTGCTGTTTTAAAGAACAAGACTATCATGATTGATGCGGACGTGGTACGTCGAGTTCTTCGATTTGCTTACACAATAGACCACCCGTATGAATTTGACAAGACGCTTATTCGAGGCCTATTTAAGAGATTTTATATAAAGGCGATCTTGACCATTCCCAATACAACAAGGCGTACTTGTGCGAACAATACAAGTATCTGCTACACGTCATTATACATTGCATTAGGGGACGTAAGGGTGGATATGATGAATGCATGATCATGCTGTAATCTGCATTAGTTGCATTGATATTGAACAAACCGTTCAATTTTTCAGAGTTGATATTTGATCACCTAAAGGTGAACTATTTGGTGAAGCATCAGAAGAACAAGTTTCTGATGTATCCTCGCTTTCTACAACTTATCATTCAAGATTTGATACCTGATCTTGTAATTGAGCATACTTTGCTGGATGATTTATTGGTTTTGGAGCATATGACTGAGGATACAATGAATCGAATGAAGACGTATCGCAAACAAACAGCTGAGGATAGACCAAGGGCTAAACGTTTGATTTCTCATCTGGTGAATCCTGATTATATATATCCATCTAATGATCGTTGGATCCACGATGATTCTGATTCTTAACGTGAAGATGGACTAGGTGGGAATAATGATGGTGGTGATGGAGGTGAAGGTGGTAATGGTGGAAATGGGGGAGGTAGGAGAAAAAATATGGTTGTGGCAGCTAGTTATGAGGCTGCCTAACTTAAGAGGAAGGGTAAATCTCCAATGAAAGATCAACCACCGAAAAGATGAGCCACAATGGGAGATGGTGTGGAGATTGGTCCTTATATACCAAGTTCGTCTGCTCAACAAGTACCGGTAGTGACGCCTACTGTTAGCACCCCAGCTATTACTCTTATGACGACAGCATCAACTTATCCGATATTAGTGTCGATTCCACAATTGATGTTGTCTCCTATGCCGACCTCTCCTATTATAACAATGGTAACATCTCCCGCTCCGAATACAATGCCTATGCAGTCGTCGACTCTATCATTTATGAGGTTCAATCATCCTCAAGGTCCTTGCAGCCCGTTCCTCCTACATTTCTTTCTTTTCCTGTTTCACAACAGATGGACATGCTGTTGAGCTTGATCCACTTACATGAAAATAAAATGCGGCTGGATCAACAAATATTGATTAGTCATATTTCTTATTGCCAAAAGCAGAATAGAGAGCTTCCAGCAATTGTTACTGCTTAGGGGGAGAAACTAGAAGAACAAGAAAACATTATTCTTCAACTTACCTACAAAGAAGACATGTTGAAAAAGTTTAAGAATGATGATGATGAGAAAGACCCTGACGCGGGTATGGGAGGCGGTGAGCAGAAACAACATGCTGGTACGTTTGCTAGTGCTAGTAGTGTTGAAGCTGGCAATGATCGACAGTTGGTAGTGTATCAAGATACTACCAATGTAACTCCAATTGAGTCGATCAAAGCCAACACCATCTTATCTATGGATTATGACAAAGGGATTGTGATGAGTTTGGCGAACGCGTGATGAGATTGAGGAAGGAGAGTTTGTGGACTTTTCCTTGTCTCGATATCAAATCTCGTTGTTATTGGGTTTGAACGACGAGGAGTTGGATGTGTTAGAAGCGGAGGAGGATGTCGAGGTCGTTGATGACGATGAAGTTCGATTCGACACGACTATTCCATCTGGGGATACGTCGGTGGTTTATGAAGAGATTGAAGATGTGACAACAGAGGAGTATCCTGATCTATATACACGCTCAAATGTTGATCAAGGTGTTCCATTATTCACTAACGAACATGTTTAAGCTGCTGAAGAACATTTGGGGAAGACTATGAAGAAGAAAGAAAAAGTTTCGGAAAGCGGATCAGGTTCAAAGGATCCTGCTTTCGAGGGTTGTTCAGGTTACGTAACAAATCCCGTCTTTCTAAAAATATTGAAGCATGCAGGTACGTCGACAAAGAACACGATATGGAGGTCAAAGCGCGTGCAATAGCTCAACAAAAGACTACCTTCAACATTAAAGATCGTCAAAGGTGATATTGTATCGATGATGTATGATTCAGACATGAAATTGTACATAATTAAGTGGGAGCACGGTGTTTAGTATTATCAATACATCACTGATGTTCTCATGCTGCCTAGGTGGGATGTAAGTACGCTCGCCAATCGACTGTTTGTGAATCATGGTGGTAATCAAATAGCAGGATGGTTTTATCAACATCTGCTATTTGAAGTTAATCATGATTTCAAGTTTTACAAGCCACATGTACCAACGAGGAAATACATTGACGAGATTGATCTGAAGACATGTTGGAGAAAGCGCATGTTAAAAGTCAAGCCGCCACACACGATGAAGCGACTTCTTGTAAAGACGTTTCCACAAAATCTTTACAAAACATTCAACAAGTGGTACTATGACAACTGTAAGAGTCAAGTGGTTATCGTTCTCGGCACTGGTCTGAAGATGGAATTTTTACGAGTCATTGACCCAATGTGGCTCGTTAACTTATCAGAGATGGATAATGACTCGTTGTTCGAGAACAAGATTCTAGCACGTTGTTCATGTTTGTCACGCGTTTGGTGTTCTTAGATGTGCTGATTGGAAGACGAAGTGGTTCGGCTAAGTTAAAGACAAAGAGCACGAGACGAGACGATACGAGTGGGGAGTTTGTTAGTGCACCATTTTGGTCGTCTCCGGCCTTTGAAATTTAATGTAAGTTATTTATATTAATGTAAAGAGAATTTTGGTAATTTACCAGTCCCCTTCGTTATATTTAAGTGTTCATTCGTTAAGGATGTATAACGAATGACCTATACGTTATTGTTAATGTCCATTCGTTAAAGATGTTTAACTAATGGACCTAATCGTAATGAATATGTTACCATTCTTCATGGAATGTTGACGAATGATGTATAGAGAATGAATCATTCGCTATACTATTTGAGCTATGTTAGAATTAAGACGAATGGGTCCCATTCGTTGCGGGATGTGTAACTAATGGACTTCTGATCGATGTCGAAAGGTCAATCAAAAATACTTATAAAGATACCTTTACTAGCTAGGGCAAGTAAGGTGTCGAATCCACAGGGAATCAGTGGAAAGAGCAAGTGGAACTCAAATGTTATTGTAAAAATAATTAAAGTGGACAGACGATGTCAAGCGGTTTAAATGAGTAGTTTGTAAACGATGATATGAAAATAACCAAACTCCAGGGTTCGGGATTGCAACACGTTAAGGAATTGATAAACTTCTTTGGGAGTTTTCGTGTTAAAATATATAAATCAAAAGACTTAACTATTGGCTATGTTGATCGTCAGAACTGAATCCAAACAATTGACACGGCTTAATGAAAATCTATTTGATAATTGGTTTTACTTGTTGAAACACACAATCAATAATATGGTTAACGATAAATGGGTCAATGACGAAAGAACTTAATCCTAATTGTTGATGACCACAAATCATCCAACTGATAAAAGATTAAGTAATCAATTAATAAAAACCGTTTAAGCACAAAATCAAACACAAACAATTGATCAACCGAATAACTGATCAATTACAAATCCAAAGTTAAAGTTTAGAATATCAAAACCTAACATGCAACTCAACCCTACACCTGGAGATGGTTATGAAGCCATTAGCTTTGCATCTTGATCTTCATGCTCTTGATTATGATGTTGGAGATGGTATTCATGGATCAATCTCGTGATTAGGATGAGTGTTAATGGTGTAAGATAGCCTCCAAGAAGTCCCAAAACTGATTATGAATTAATGGGGTCGACCTTAGGGTTTTTGAGCTTAAATATGGAAGAAAAATCACCAAAATCCTTTTTTCCGTCAGACCAGACCGTAAGCTACGGTCTGGAGACTCTGCTTTACGGTCTGCTAGGCCAAAACACTGTTTCCTTCATAGAATCTTCGTTTCAACTCCATTTTCCTACCCGTTTGCGGCCACGTCTTCGTATTTCAATTCTCTATCATCTCATAGATCATCACTTTCATTTACACTCCATCATGAATGCTCCAAATTAGCTTCTTTAAGCTCCATTAAGCTCCGTTAAGCTCCGCACACCTGTAAACATAAAACCTATCAAAGTATTTGTGTTCGATACATATAAACAAGTAAAACACACAATATAAAACACTTAAGGCGTGTACTTTTACCCACACATCAACTTCGTCTTCTATATATAGGCAGTTCATGCCTTATAATTTGACAAGTGTTTTAATTATCCTTTGTGAGTCGTACTCTGCCAAAATCACTTCACACACACACACACACACACACACACTTCGTACAATCTAGCCTATCTATCACCTTACACATATTCTTATAATTTGACTTTTGTTTTAATTATCCTTTGTGAGTCGTTACTCTACCAAAATCACCTCTCTCACACACACTTCGTTCAAAATAACCTATATATCACCTTACACATATCTAGAACTAGATCCTTATTCGTATATCAATATGAACTGATTTTAGTTAAGCTCAATCAGGCTCTCTCAAAGACCTATCTGACACTTGTAATAATTTTGAATACGTTTGAATATGTTCTTACAAACATTAGGGTTTCTACAAGGTCTCAGGTGTGGCGATATAAGGAAATACTAGTCATATTTATGACAACAGTTGATTACACACTTAAGTCTCTTGATATTTCATACAGAAAGCAGCCGCTCTTGATATTCAACCTAGAAACCCTAAAGATATTCCTTTTCTTTACTGATAAATATCAATGGGAATCTTTTGAGTCTCTTGTATGTTTGTTAGCTTTGTGTAATTGATAGAAACGTACTGATTATTACTGATTCCGCCATTTATAGTCAAGTGGTTTTTACTTTGGCTTATTTCGTAATCCGTCTTGTCAACGTTAATTTGTGGGTTACGAGTTTAATATTCAGAATATCGATCATGACAACTGGTATCAGAGCTGTGTTGAGCTCTTGAGAAGACAGAAGTGTTGCTGAGAAGATTTATTGCGAAGCTTTTACTGAATCTATTTGATTTAAGGTTAAAGATGATGACGTAAGCAGAGCACTGTTACATTGAAACGTGACATCAGCTGTTCTGTTCTTCATTCTTCATATCTACAATCACTTTAGGTATAAAAGTGTAATAATTTCAATTTTACATTGAGTATTGCTTTTTTTAAGTCAAGATCTTGGTTTAATCCGTTTGTTTTCCTCAGACTCAAAGTTTTTATCCACATGTCCGAATATTTTCAAATATTGTGTATATTTTAAGTAATATTCATTTTAAAAGCTTGTTAAATATTACCAAAAATATTTTCAAACAAATGGATGATCAAGAAATGTCTACTCTCAAGATTCTAGGATTGTTAGGCCAAGAAAATAATATGAAGTGGAAGGTACTGTTGTGGCTGTTGTTTTTTACAATGACACTGAACAATGGAACTGTATCCAAAATGGTCCTTATGTTCCTATTGAAGGAGCAAACAACAATCAAGCTGTTGAAAGACAGATGAAGAAAAAGGATGAAAATGCACTTTTAATGTTGACATTGGGTTTGTCATGGGAAGTTTTGACAAGTGTAAACCATCACACCATTTCAAAGACAATGTATGATGCATTGGTGGAAATGCTTGAAGGCAACACATAGATGAAAGACATTAAGAAAGACAGCCTAAAGCAACAACTTGATATATTCAAGTTTGAGGAGGGAGAAAGGCTGAAATCAGTTTTGCAAAGATTTGTAGCTTTTGTCAATGAAATTAGAATAACTGATCTTGCTAATGCTTATTTTGATCTAAAAAAGAATATTCTATGCTCAGTATCTGGTGAATGGTATAGATCAAGAAAGTTAATCAAGTAGAAGGCTAATTTTACCAATTTCAAGTTAGATGTTGTAATATGTTTCCTTCAAGCTGCCGAGCATGAAATGATTGAGAATCACATGATCAAAGAAGAGAAGCCCAATTTTCAAGTTGCAAATGCCTTTATAGTTCAAAGGGAAAATCTGTCTACCAAGAATCAACAACAGATTCCTATCAATGAAGAGCCTAGTGACTTTAATGTTGAAACTCTAAGGGTTTATGTAGCAAGTCAAGCATCTAGGAACCAATCTGGACAATAAAGATTCAATGTCCAAATGATAGATGATGGTGATACATCTTCTATGGCTAGTGGAAATTCTCCATATGTTCCTGGAAACTCAAGTCAAGGAAATTAATATCAAGCTTTGTTTTCTATGTTTAGTGAATCCTATAATGCATTTGTGGCCAAGAACTTGAGCAAGAAAATTTGGAACAAATTGATGCCGATTATCCTGAAGATATGGATCTCAAATGGCAAGCAGCAATGTTAGCTTTGAGAAGCAAAAGGTTGTATAGCATGACTTTAAGATCAGCATTCTCTAGTCCAAATGACAGGATTATATTTGATGAATCCAAGGCAATTTGCTACAATTGTCAACAAACAGGTAATTTAACTTTGACTAAATCATATGTTTATATAAAAAAATTGAACCTTTAGTCCCTTTGTGTGTTTACCAATTATATGCTATATTTCTTTTTCAGGAAGAAACATTAATTCAACTATAACATGTGTATATAAAATATTATATTTCTTAGTCATCAAGAAATATTATTTGACTGTACCCTTCATATATAAATGCTAACGTTACTTAATCGAGAAGAAACAATATTTTTGACTATAACTTTTGCTTATGAAACGTTATATTATGCTTATTTGTAATCGAGGTTCGGGCTATACCCCTGATTATGGTCTAAGCAATTAATAAATAATAATTTAAGTGGAACCCCTACCTCACATGGGTATTCGGAGTTAGACACCAAAGACTAATTGAGCAACGTTTCTACTCTCTATCGCGTACTAGCGTTTAATCGTCGGAAGTTCGGAGCTTGGCACGTACTTTGCGGTTGGCACGCTTCCTGAGGTAATGTGTGTGTAAGTGAAGGGGTGAGGATGAAATGTATCGTGAACCCTTATTTATAAGCTGATTTTGCATCCCATCTCGTATCGCGATGACCATCTGAAGACCCATTATGTAACGCGAGGAGTCATTATACTCAGAGAGTGCCACGTGTCTTATGCTTATTAATGTTTTTTTTAGCATTGACCAGTTAATACGCCACGGATAGCCCTATCGGTGGTGTATAAGGTTCAAGTTGACATCTGATTTGATACCCGAAGGTTTTCGTTGAACCTATGGACCACGTATAAGGTCACGTATTGGCCTATGTGTGGCAGATAAGGTACACGACAACCTGCAAATATCAAATCAGGTGTCAACTTGTACCATATAAGCCACGTAGGGTCATCCAAACTGCCCGTCGCTCGCTAGAAAAATGTTTGCTCGTTTTTCTGCTCGATTGTAAACGAGCCACTCTGCTCGGTTTGGTTTGTAAACAAGCTAAAAAACGAGAAAAGGTTTGCTTGGTATGGTTCTGTTCGAATATTTTTAATTAATTTTATACATAATTATATATAAACAAATATATAGATAGCACACATAAAATATAGGTATACAAATTTTTTAAAACTTTTTAATTTTTTGCAATTCTTTCAATTTTAAAGTTTTATTAGTTTGATTCAAGTTTTCAGAATACTAAAAGTTTGTTTAAACATTCATTATATCTCACTTAAAATTATTTCTCCTAAAAATTTACATGCTATTACACGTTTGTCTTAATGTACTAATTTGTTTACAAATTATATTAATATTATTTACAGCCTTCAAACTTGTTTCGTATTGAAATTTTAAAGTGAAAAAAATAAATAATGCTCGAAATCGCTTGATGTTCGATCGAAAAATGTTCAGTTTGATTTTGGCTCGTTTTGTTTTTCGCTCGGTTCGAATTTCAGTCGTTTGGTTTGTTTCGGTTCGGTTGTAAACGTTCCAAGCAATGAGCAAGCCTTCACTTGTTTTGGCTCGGCTCGTGAACATCTCTAACGTCACGAACAAGCTTGCAACTAAACGACAACTTTGCTGAACAACTGTCATATTCACAGCAAAGGTTGTTGAGGATTTTGGAAGAAAAAATGGGCTACCAAGGAAATATCAATGAAGGGCAGGTCCAGAAAGGAATGTTTACGTTAATATATCGATTCCTTATACATAACATTATACAGAGCATGTCTCTAAGAAGGGGTACATGGAATCTTATGAGTAGAGAAATCTCACCAGCCACTGTAGCTGTTCTCTACAATCAACTGCTTAATATTTCAAGAATGATTTTGGAGTGTATGGTGACGAACTCAAGGAAGAGAGAGGCTGACAAGTTTCTTATGTACCCTAGATTCTTGCATATCATCGTCAACACACTACATCCTGATTTACCCACTATTGGTCCAACACATGTTCTCCAAGATCCTAAAGTTTATAGGAGAATCAGTAGATTGGGGGCAACAAGTCTATAAGATCTGGAGGTTGACTTTGATATTCTCCCATGGTTGATTATTGACGAGATTGAGGTGATGGAAGTTCCTACTTCACCATTGGTGAGCAATGAGGAGGAGACTGATGATGAAAGTGATGAGGAGGATAGTGAGTCATATGATGATGGAGGTGAAGAGGTAGTTGTTGAGGAAAATGTAGCAGAGGCACAACTACAAGTTGAGGAGGAAGTAGTTCATGATGAAATTCTATTGATATTATTCACCATAAAACAACTCTTACACCACCTGACTCACCTATTCAAACCCAAAAACATGAACCATACATTTCATCCCCACCACACTCACCACTTCAAACCCAAACCCATGAAGCATACATTCCATCTACACCACACTCACTACTTCAAAACCAAACCCATGAACCATATATACCATCCCCACCACACTCACCAATCCAATCCCAGATCAAGAACCAAATATTTTTTATCCAATTGAACCTGAACCATATGTTCCTCAATTTATTAAAGCCCATCTGATAAACCAACCAGACACACCATACCATTCACTAACCCAATCCCTAGAGTTTTTCCAAACTAACATTTCTTCATCACCATCTACCCAAACCCATATAAAAAGTCCTTTTGTCCAAATCAAAAACCCATTACCACATTCAATTTCACCTATCATTCAAAGCCCAATCCATCAAACCCAATCTACCAAAACATCTGAACCAAAACCATTTCCTTATGACAGTCCTCCATCCCCATATTCAAGAATGAATCTGTTAACAAGAAATTTTGATCTCTTACTAGAGAATTCTCGTTTGTAAGCAGAAAATTCTGAACTGAGGGCAAGAAACATAGTTTTGAAAAGACAATTACAAAATGCTCTCTAGGAAATTCAAACCCTGCAATACGAGGTTGTATAGACCTTAGATGCACCAAAACAGGGAGGGAATTTTCCTGTTTTTATTACTATTGTTGCTAAAAACTCATTAAACATGATTTGGATGACTTATACTGAAAGTGATGAAGAGATGGTAGTGAATGAGGTGGTAAGGGAAGATGACGAGAATGTTGTTGAAAATACAGTTGAAGAAAATGTGGAAGTAAATATGGAGGTTGACCAAGGTGTTGAAGATGAGGAAATGATTGAAAATGACTCAGATCTTGACATCTCGTATGGTGAATTTGATAACATTGATTCCTTAATTGTACAAGAGGAGGAAGTGATTATTGATGAGGAATTGGAGGACCTGTTCAAGGAAATAGATGATATGCCACCTCCTCAAATCATATAGGTTGGCTCATCTAAACCCATTAATGATGATGAGGAGAGAAGAAAGGAGTAAAGGAAGGCCATTACAAAGAATGAAATCCAATTACAACCTTTGAAGAAGAAGACTGGTGGATCAAATGATCATATTCTTTTTATAGACGATTCTTCTGTGAAAGCTAAATTATTACATGATCAAATTGTGAATAAATTGTTTGAAAGAGAGTTTATAAACTTCATTCTAACAGAGAAAGAGATTGAAGAGTAAAGGTTCTTAATGGAACCGATAGAATTATAGAAAAAACTGCGAGAAGATGATTAAGAGCTTGACCAAGAGTACCTTGAGGGACTCTTGAGGTTAAAGTAGACTGAAGATGTAGAGAAGACTCTGGCTCTAGTTGTTAAAAATTTCAAGCTGAAAAGGAGAAAAATGTAGAAGAACATGTTGAGGAAACACCAACTGCTGAGCCTATTATTGAAGAAAATCTTGATAGGCAGTTGGGGGTTGATCATGATGCCAAGAGGATACACGAGGAAATGGCCAAAGCATCATCTGATAGGGTATTTGTTGATTTAATTGAAGATATCAAATGTAATGAGAGGAAATCGCCTGTTAACTTAGTGATATGTGCAAGAAATAGAATGAGGTATGGGCGGAATATACCAAATTTTGAAGAATCAGTAAAGAAGAAAAAGGTTGAGAAGGAAAAGATGAATGTGGAGCCTGAAAAGAAGAAGATTGTAGAAGAACCAGTCCATGTTGTACCTCTGTAGACGGTGAGACCTGAAGAGTATGAACTTAATGAAAATATGGACCTCAATGAACCACAAATTGGTGCATTGGAGGATCTATCTGATTTGGAGGATGATGAAGAGGGTGAAGGAGGAAAGGAAAAAGAGGTTGAACACAGTTCACCTCAAATTAATCTGACTGATGTTCACATGGAGAATATTGTGGCAAGATTGGAGGAATTGAAGAAGAAAGATCCTAGGATCATTTCTCTTGTAAGGCATGGAATAGAATATGAAACAATCGAGAATATCTCTAACGAAGATCTTGAATATCTGTTGGGAAAGAGGAGAGGGGAAGAATGGAAGAAGAGATACAATAAAAGAAAATTTTTGAACCAACATTTGGTTTACTTAAAACAATGTAATTATTCTGATGAACAACTGAATAAGATGATCTTTGAAGAGATTGAAAACTTAAGTAAGGCATTGAAAGCTAAAGAAAAAGAGGATAATAAGAAGAGGATTGAACAAAGAGCTAAATCTAAGCTGAAAGAGAATCCAAGATTATGAGAAAATTTGTGGGAGGGGGAGGGTAGGGTACTTGGTGGAAATGGTATTGAATTTGAACAAGCTGCACGAATGTCAACAAAGGAAGTATAAGAAAAGTTCAAGGTCCTGTCGAAGAAAATTCATGATGAAGAGTAGCTCACTGCTAAACATACAAAAGATAGAGAACATAAAGAAAAGGAACAAAGGGAGAAGGAAGATAAACAGAGAAAAGTACTGGCAGTTAAGGCAAGATAAAGAATGGCATAAGAAAAGGCAGCTGCTTTATCTTAACAATATGACAAGGAGATGAGAGCCCAAAAGATCAAAGAAACAAAAACATCTTCCTCTTCACTTCCACAAATTGCAGCAAAGCCAACTGATCCTGAAAAGAAGAATAATTTGAAGCCTTGGGAAGATGAGGAAAAGATAGACATATTGTGGAAGATAATGTTGAAGAAAGGGATGCATGCAAGTGTACTTGATAATCTGGGAATGTCACAGTTGAAAGAGTTATTTGAGAAGGATTTGGTGTTGTTTAATGAAGTAGAAGCTAAAAGAAAGAAATTTATGACAAAGTAACCCATTCCTCAGAAACCAAGTCCCAAAAGGCATGTTATTCAAGAACCCCTGTCACCTTTAAAAGAACAAATGTAAAGGGAAACAATGGAAATGATTAAGATTATGTCCAAAGAAGGTGTTAACAATTTATCAATGATAATGATGAGCAAGGCTGAAATTGTTAAAATCTTTGAGTCAAAGGGACATGTTAGAAGACCTCAAGCTACAAGACATTTTTCATCAAGGGCTTCAACATCCAGAGTTCTCCTTCCTACAATAAGGTCTAACTTACAAAGAGAACAAAGACCACCATCCAATGTGGATCTACCAAAGAATCTTTATTTTGATCCAAGGACCAAGACTCTAAAGGTAATTATGAAAAGTGGTATGCGAAGACAATAATATTCAAAGATAATTTTAGAGAATTCAACAAGGAACAACTGACAGAACTAGCAGACCTGCATCTTTATGACTATCAACAAAGGGACAGTTTTGCTACTTCACAAAGTAATGATTTGTCCAAATATTTGAAAGATCAAGCTAGGCAAGGCTTTCCTTTGTTGAACAAAAATAGAAATTTGGAATAAACTAAAGCTGAAAAGAAGAAAAGGCAAAGGAGAATTAGTGATATCAGAATGACAGAAATTATCCTTTGGAAAGTCTAAAAAGTTTACTAATCCTTATGCCAACTTGAAAGAGTGTGTAATCACGAAGAGAAGAATGATCAGACCTAATTCAGAGGTGCAAAGAAATGGAAGAATAACTGAAATCCACTTTGAAAAGAAGACTGACAGCTACATCTTATTAACTCTGAAGCTCTTGCTCTGGTCATTATTCAAGATGATTCTGATCTGGAGTATCTACATATGGATGATTTACATGACATTATGAGATGGGACCTCCTCGAGGAACATACATTCCATGTGGAGATATTAATAAACCAACAAAAGTCCGCTGCAATAAGATTAGAACAAAGAATGGAAGAAAGGCAAAGCTCAAAGAGCTTAAACATTTTGATTATGTATTTGATTTGTAATGTCATTGTGATAGAATTTTGAGTATGTAATTTTTCTTTTCAAGTAATGTAATTTATTGATTTTAAGAATTTGATGTGTATTTTGAAAAAGTGTATGTAATCTAGAGATTTTTTTGGTGCATCTGAGTTTGTTCTAATCTTGGGAGAGATTGTTGGGACAAAAGATGATCAAGGAAGATTGGAATATTCTCAACCTCCTCAAAAAATATGCTAAGTATGGAATCCGAGCAAACTAGGCACTTCGAGCAAGCCTAATACTTATTCAAGCAAGTTATCTTACATCAAGCAAGGTTATCTTCTGAAATTCTTCTAAGTGTTTAGTTTGAGCAAACTACACTTCATCAAGCAAGGTTGTTCTTCAGTCGAGCAAGGTTTGTTTCAGAGCAAACTCTTGACTTTGCCAAGCCTAAACCAAGTAATTTGGTGGGTCGAGCAAGGTTTTAATAATATGATCTCAAGAACACTTGCCGGAAGTTAAAGGGATTACTCTTAAGGACTTCTACGAGCAATGTTCAACCTCGAGCAAGCAACAGTACCCAAGAACACTTAGTTTGTTAGAATAAGTTTTTGACAAAAAGGTTGAAGAGATCAAGAAGAACAAGTTTGCTCGTAGGATATTCTCGAGAAAAGTTTGATTATATCATGAAGATTGAAATCTGATTGAAGAATATTAAGCTTGCTTGGAGAACTGTTCCAACACACTTATGGATTACAGGGCTGCTCAATAAAGACAAAGCTTACTGGAAGACCTATCTGACACTCGTAATAATTTTGAATATGTGTGAATATGTTCTTACAATCATTAGAGTTACTAGAAGGTTTTAGGTGTGGTTATATAAGGAAATACTAGGTCATATTTTTGACAACGACTGATTATACACTTTCCAAGCATATAGAATTTTTCATACGGAAAGCAGCCGCACCTGACATTCTACCTGGAAACCCTAAAAATATTCCTTTGCTTTACTGATAAATATCAATGAAAATATTTTGAGTCTCTTGTGTGTTTGTTAGCTTTGTGTTATTGATAGCAACATACTGATTATTATTGATTCCACCTTTAATAGTCAAGTGGTCTTTACTTTAGCTTATTTCGTAATCCAGCTTGTCAAAACTAATTTGTGGGTTACGAGTTTGATAGTGAGAATATCAATCCTAACATAACATAGGGAATTGCATACCCTTCTTTGATTTATATAACCTCTCGTTTGAAAACGAGTTACAACTAAGGTATAAAAGTTAACTTATCTATCTAACATTCCTTTTATATGATCTTGTTTGTTCTAGTCTTTGATTTTTGTCAGAGATCTCCCGTTTTCTTCTAATGCTAATGTCTTGTCATACATTAATCTTGACTAGTTTTTCTTTTTTGTCAGTCAGTTTTAAAGTGGCTTGTTTCTCCGCATGTAAAACATACTCCTAATTTCTTTCTTCATTATTCTATTGAGTGCCGTGATCTCTTGTAGTAAGCACAATTATTTGTATTTTCTAATCGACATTTTCCAGTATGTTTTCTTCCACAAGTCTTGCATGTTGACTTTGGAGTATTTTCTTCTTTTTCTAACTTCTCGTAATCTTTCGGTTTCTTGGTTTCTTTATCTTTCTTCTCTTCTTCCTCTTGATTCCTTATCATACTGTTCAATAAGTATCCAGCCAATTCCATAGCCGAATCAACTATTTGTGGCCTATTAGATCATAACATATCTCTTATTTCTCTTGGTAACCCATATATATAATGAGTTACTTTATTTTGTTCTGGAGTTTCTAGATGTGGAACCAGTCGGCAGTATTCTAGGAATTTAGTGTTATATTCCTTAAGATTTGTACCAACAACCTTGTGATTCCATAACTGAGTTTGCATCCGATCCATTTCAAGAATTAGACAAATTTTCTTTAATATGTGACTTTTTAATGTCTCCCACATTAGATTATACATTGTTTGTCGACCCTTATTTTTAATCAAGGTATTCTACCATTCAAGAGCTTCTCCTTTGAACATTTGTGAAGAATATTGGATAGCTTTCTCACCGGTGCATTGGCTATTGATGATAATTGATTCTTGTTCCTCTAGCCATCCCATAGCATTTGTGTCTCCATAAAATTCTTTAGGATTGTAGGCTTTAAAGTTTTTAAAGCTATTTTTTGGACTTTTAACTTCTTTCGGTTTTCGTCCCTTGAATTATTATCAGATTTAGAGATATCATGAGCTTATTCCTTTCTTGAACAAAGAGACTTACTTTGACATCTCTTGTTGTATTTTGACTGACTGGCATGTCCTTGATTGCGTCAAGAACTGGATTTATATCTTCCTTAATCATCTTTTGGATTCCATCCATATATTGAGCGGGAATTTCATTATTTTTATCATCAACGTTTTCTTCGTTTCCAGTATTCTTAGAAGGAATGTTTTGAGAGCTTGCGCTTTCTTGTCTTGACATACTACAATAAATTTAAAAGATAAGTCTTTTATTCACCATCTTGTAGTTACAAGAGCACACAAAATTTATTACAACTACATTGTTTACAACTACTAGGATTCTTATCGTCTTATTTCTTCCAGTGAACAATCAGTTTCTTAATCTTACTGTCCTTCTTGGTGTTTTTATCTATCTCCTTTTCTTTTTTTTTCCTTTTCTTCCATTTCCATTTCTTTCTTGAAATTGTTTCGGCTAATTTGGTAACATCGATCTCATAATGAGTTGATTTATCCTCAATGTGGTACATTCCTTCTAAGGAATTGCAATCTGTTTTCATACGCTCATCTTAAGTATGAGTAAAGTACGGATTCTTCATTCCTGAATAATTAAAATATTCATGTCCCTGAGAATATTCTTCCAAATAGGTCATTACGTGTTTTCCCTTTAAATTTATTGGTTTCTTAGATCTACTTGATTCTACTCTATGCATATTCTGATTTGGAATGATATGAGCTAATGGGATGTTAGTATCAAATGAATTTGAGTCTTCCTCCATTGTTGTTTTATGTGAATCTTCATCACTAGATATAGGAATTGGGAGTAGAGCTATTACCATAAATCCTTTTCCTTTACCTAATGGGTTGGAAAATACGTCAGCACAAAACTGGTGAATGATGCTGACCATATTGTAAATCTTTTCAATACCTTTGTGAAATCAATAATAATACCTTAGTGACTACTCATTAGGCACCCAACTCATCTGGGATAAAATTATCCTAAGTACATGTACAGTTAATTATATGCACAATATCATTTCTCTGAACAATCCCGTAGACTTCTAGAGGCATGTATGATGATATGCATGGCCTCGTGGAACTCCAAATCACCATGTATGAATGGATCAAGACACATGTATACTTTTAATAAGAGTGTTCATTTCTTATTATTTTAACACAAGGTTTTAAGGATTCGTAGATCCTATGCAAACATTCTGAATCTAGAAGAGTTTGAAAGAGTTTAGGGCGTATTCACCTGTTCTGTTTATGATCAATTTTTGTTACTGATGTCTGTTACTGATTTCTGCTTCTGATGGTTACCTCGGACCTATAGTATGAGAATAACTTTTTGTATAAATATCTAGATCAACGACCTAGCTTCAGACCTTTATTCTTTTCTGTATAGCTTTAACCTTGACTAAATCATTTGTTTATTTAAAACATTTGAAGCATAATGTTGTTTTTATGAAGAATAAGACTATCACAATTGATGCTGACGTGGTACGTCGAGTTCTTTGATTTTCTGACATAATAGACCACCCGTGTGAATTTGACATGACGCTTATTCGATGCCTATTTAAGAGATTATTTTATAAAGGTGATCTTGACCATTCCCAATACAAGAAGGCGTACTTGTGAGAATTATACAAGTATCAGCTACATGTCATTATACATTGTCTTGGGGACGTAAGGGTGGATATGAAGAATTCAGGATCATGCTGCAATCTGCGTTCGTTGCATTGATATTAAACAAACCGTTCTATTTCTCGAAGCTAATATATTTATCACCTAAAGGAGAACTGTTTGGCGAAGCATCGAACGAACAAGTTTCTGATGTATACTTGTTTTCTACAGCTTATCATTCAGGATTTGATAACTGATCTTGTGATTGAGAAGACTTTTATGGATGATGTATTGGTTTTGGAGCATATGACTGAGGATACAGTGAAGCGACTAAAGAAGTATCGCAAACAAACAACTAAGGATAGACCAAGGGCTAAACGTTTGATTGCTCATCTGGCGAATTGTGATCATGTTTGCCCATCTAATGATCGTTTGATCCACAACGTTTCCGATTCTGAACGTGAAGATGGACCAGGTGGGAACAATGATGGGGGTGATGGCAGTGATGGAGGTGAAGGTGGTAATTGTGGTAATGGGGGTGGTAGGATACAGAAAGTGGTTGTGGTAGCTAGTTCTGAGGCTGCCTAAAGTAAGAGGAAGGGTAAATATCCAATGAAAGATCAACCACCAAAAAGACGAGCTACAACGGGAGATGGTGTGGAGATTGGTCCTTGTATACCAAGGTCTTTTGCTCAAAAGGTATCGGTGGTGTCGCCTACTCTTAGCAGCCCAGCTATTACTCTTATAATGACATCATCAACTAATCCGAGATTCGTGTTGATTCCACAATCGATGCTGTATCCTATGCTGACCTCTCCTATTACAATGATGGTTAAATCTCAAGCTCTGAGTACGATGCCAATGCAGTTGTCGGCTCTATCATTTATGAGGAACGATCATCCTCAAGGTCCCGTGTAGCCCGTGCCTCATACCTTTCATTCTTTGCCTGTTGCACAACAGGTGGAAATGCTGTTGAGCTTGATCTGCTTACATGAAAATCAAATGGTTGCTGACCGTCAAATGCAAGATCAAATGCGGCTGGATCAACTAAAATTGGTTAGTCATATTGCTTATTGCCAAAAGGAAAACTGAGAGCTTCGAGCAATTGTTACTACTTAGGAGGAGAAACTTGAAGAACAAGAAAACATTATTCGTCAACTAACCTGCAAAGAAGACTTGTTGAAAAAGTTGAAGAATGACGCCGATGAGAAAGACGCTGACGCGGGAATGGGAGGTGGTGAGCAGAAACAACATGATGGTACGTCTGCTTGTGCTAGTAGTGTTGAAGCTGGCAATGCTCGACAGTTGGTAGTGTATCAAGATACTACCAATGTAACTCCAATTGGGTTGATCAAAGCCAACACCATCTTATTTATGGATTATGACAAAGGGATTGTGATGAGTTGGCGAACGCGAATGAGATCGAGGAAGGAGAGTTTGTGGACTTTTCCTTGTCTCGATATCAATCTCGTTGTTATTGTGTTTGACCGACAAGGAGTTGGATGTGTTAGAAGCAGAGGAGGATTTCGAGGTTGTTGATGGCGATGAAGTTCGATTCGACACAAGTATTCCATCTGGGGATACGTCGTTTTTTTATGAAGTGGTTAAAGATGTGACAACATAGCAGTATCCAAATCTATATACATGCTCAAATGTTGATCAGGGTGTTCCATTCTTCACTAACAAACATGTTCAAGCTGCTTAAGAACATCTGGAGAAGACAATGAAGAAGAAAGAAAAAGTCTCAGAAAGCGGATCGGGTTCAAAGGATCCTGCTTTCGAGGGCTTGTTCGGGGTACGTAAAAAATCCCGTCTTTCTAAAATTATTGAAGAATGTAGGTACGTCAACAAAGAACACGATATGGAGGTCAAACCGCGTGCAATATCTCACCAAAATACTACCTTCAAAGCATCGAAGACCATCAAAGGTGATTTTGTATCATGGCTGTATGATTCAGACATGAAGGTATGCATAATTAAGTGGGAGCATGGTGTTCAGTGTTATCAATACATCACCATGTTCTCACGTGGCCTAGGTGGGATGTAAGGATGCTCGCCGATCGGTCGTTTGTGAATCATGGTGGTAATCAACTAGCAGGATGGTTTCATCAACATCTGCTATTGAATTTAATCATGGTTTCATGTTTTTTCAAGCCACATGTTCCAACGAAGAAAAACATTGACGAGATTTACCCAAAGACAGGTTGGAGAAAGCTAATGTTAAAAGTCAAGTTGCCACGCAGGATGAAGCGAGTGTCAGTAAAGACGTTTCCACAAATTCTTTACAAGACATTCAAAAGGTGGTACTATGACAACCATACGGGTGAAGCGGTTATCGTTCTCGGCACAGGTCTAAAGACGTAATTTATACGAGTCATTGATCCAATGTGGCTTGTTAACTTATCAGAGATGGATAATGACTTGCTGTTCAAGAACAAGATTCTTTTTTGCTGACGTTAAAGATTATGATCGTGCTATGCAAATCCATCGCGTTGTTCGTGTTTGTCACACGTTTGGTGTTCATAGCCGTGCTGACTGGAAGAAGAAGAAGAAGAAGAAGAAGAAGAAGAAGAAGCGGTTCAACTAAGTTAAAGACAAAGAGCATGAGACAAGACTAGGGGGAGTTTGTTAGTGCACCGTTTTGGTCGCCTCGGCCTTTGCAATTTATGTAATTTATTTATATTTATGTAAAGGGCATTTTGGTAATTTACCAGCCCCATTCGTTATATTTAAGTGTTCATTCGTTAAGGATGTTTAACGAATGAACCTATACGTTATTGTTAATGTCCATACGTTAAGGATGCTTAACGAATGGACCTAATCATTATGAATATGTTACCATTCGTCATGGAATGTTGACGAATGAGGTATAGCGAATGAGTCATTCGCTATATTATTAAGTTATGTTATAATGAAGTCGAATGAGTCCCATTCGTTAAGGGATGTGTAACTAATGGACTTCGTCTTCTATATATAGGGTGTTCATGCCTTATAATTTGACAAGTGTGTTAATTATCCTTTGTGAGTCGTTACTCTGCCAAAATCACCTATCACACACACACACTTCGTTAAATCTAACCTATCTATCACCTTACACATATCAAGAAATAGATTCTTATTCGTATATCAATATGAATTGATTAGTGTTAAGCTCGATCAGGCTCTCTCAAAGACCTATATGACACTTGTTATAATTTTGAATACGTTTGAATATGTTCTTACAATCATTAGGGTTTCTAGAAAATGTTAGGGGTGGATGTATAAAGAAATACTAGTCATATTTATGACAACTATTGATTACACACATTCCAGGCATACATAATATTTTGTACAGAAAGCAGCCACATCTGACATTCTACCTAGAAACCCTAAAAATATTCCTTTGACTTACTAATAAATATCAATGGAAATCTTTTGAGTTTATTGTGTGTTTGTTAGCTTTGTGTTATTGATAGCATCATACTGATTATTATCGATTTTTCCTTTAATAGTCAAGTGGTCTTTACTTTGACTTGTTTTGTAGTCCGTCTTGCAAACAATTATTTTAGGTATAAAAGTATTTTAATATCAGTTTTACATTGATTATTGAGTCTAGATCTTGGTTGAATACATTTTTTTTCATCAGACTCAAGGATTATATCCTCATATATGAATATTTTCAAATTTTGTGTATATTTTAAGTAATTTTCAGTTTAAAAGCATGTTTAAAAAATACCAAAAATACTTTCAAACAAATGTATGATCAAGAAGTGTTTATTAACAAGATTCTAGGATTGTTAGGCCAAGAAAGTTATATCAACTGGAAGGTATTGTTTGAGACTGCTGTTTGTTACAATGACACTTAACAATGGAACTGTATCCAAAATGGTCCTTATGTTCCTATTAAAGGAGCAAATAACAATCAAGCTGTTGAAAGACAAATGAAGAAAAGGGATGAAAATTCACTTTCAATGTTGAAATTGGGTTTGTCATGGGAAACTTTGACAAGTGTAAACCATCACACCACTGCAAAGGCAATGTATGATGCATTGGTGGAAATGTTTGAAGTCAACACTGAATTGAATGACATTAAGAAAGACAGGCTGAAGAAACAACTTGACATATTCAAGTTTAAGGAGGGAAAAAGGCTGAAATAAGTTTTCCAAAGATTTGTAGCATTTGTCAATGAAATTAGAACAACTGATCTTGCTATTACTGATTTTGACCTAAACAAGAAACTGTTACGCTCATTATCTGGTGAATGGTATAGATCAAGAAAGTTCATCAAGTAGAAGGCTAATTTTCCTAGCTTCAAGTTAGATGATGTAATATGTTTCCTTCAAGCTGCCAAGCATGAAATGATTGAGAATCACATGATCAAAGAAGAGAAGCTCAGTTTTCAAGTTGCAAATGCCCTTATAGCTCCAATGGAAAATCTGTCTGCCAAGAATAAACAACAGATTCCTATCATTGAAGAGCCTAGTGACTTTAATGTTGAAACTCCAAGGGTTTATGTTGCAAATCAAGCATCTGGGAGCCAATCTGGAAAATAAAGATTCAATGTCCAAATGATAGATGATGGTGATACATCTAGTATGGCTAGTGGACATGCTCCATATGCTCTTGGAAACTCAAGTCAAGGAAATGAATACCAAGCTTTGTTTTCTATGTTTATTGAATCCTATAATGCATTTGTGGCCAAGAATTTGATTCACACAAGTGTTGTGCAAGAAGATTTGGAACAAATCGATGATGATGATCCTTAAGATATGGAACTCAAATGGCAAGCAACAATGTTGGCTTTGAGAAGCAAAAGGTTCCATAGTAGGACCTGAAGATCTACATTCTCTAGTCCAAATGACAAGATCGGATTTGATAAATCAAATGCAATTTGCTACAATTGTCAACAACCAGGTCATTTAACCTTGACTAAATCATTTGTTTATATAAAACATTTGATGTGACACTCATCAATTTCAGGTTAACTCCGTTAATCCGAACTCCGTTAATTCAAACTTAAGGTCACACGAACTGTAACGCATATCTCATTACATTTAAATTAGGGTTTAAATGATGCATGACAATCACTACACAAGTAGTCTTTAGGAATTTCACCAAAACACACACGAGTCGACTCAAACCGCTGGTGAACAAACGATAAGTATTTGATAACTATGTGTTAATCTATGTGTTACTTGATATTTATATATATAACACTAAATTCAAGAAGCAAAAGCCTAGTTTATGCTAGAAATTGATTAACTAGAAGTTCAGGGGGTTAAGTGTAACATAATTAATATTATAATCAAATATTATCCCCCTAATTCCCCTACCTACGATCGTCTTCTCTCCTTCTCTTCCCCTTGGCAGCTGTAACCCACACACAATCTCTTTTTCAAGCTTCTTGGAGGAATCAAGGTGCTAGATAGGTAATTAACATCCCATTTAGTCATTCTATGAGTTTAATTATGCTATTGAAGGTGTTAATCAAAACCCTAAATATTTAAAGTGATGATTGATGATGAGTTAGGGTTTAATTATGTGTTTGTTGATGATTTCTAGTGAATTGATAACTAGTTGTGTTATTAGTGATTGTTAATTGCATGTTTCTTGAAATTGAACTTCGAAGTCCCTAGTTGTGCATGTAAAGTGAAATTGAGATGCATGGTTGGTGGATTATGCAACTAGAGGGTTGTATGTATGAGTTATAGTGCATAGGTTAATTGTATGTTGAGTTTTGATGTAAACTGATGCTGGACAGATTCTTGAATTCATGTTTAAATGGCTGTAACTCGATGTTAATTTTGTGTTTGGAAGTAATTATTGACTCTATGATTTAGTAGGTCGGGTCTAGTTTCTAAAAAGTCTGAATTTGTAATTTTTGGACGTGTAAAAGTTAGTTTTTATTATTTTACAAATCTGTTGTGCAAGTCTGATTAGGGAAGCCTGCTGGTAGGCTGTTTTGCGATTAAGATGTCTCATAAACGACACGACCAATGGGGTTAATTCAACTTCTGGAAGTTAATACTTTGAGTTAGGAATCTAACACAATTGGTCTTGCATTAATTGGATTTTCCATGTAACGGGAATAACAAATAACATTCTGTTGCGCATGATAATGACTGCTGTGTGTTTACTGTGATGTTTTGATCATTGCGAGAAAATCATATATGATAAAAATATAATAAAACTATTTTTAGAAACCTAACTCAAGTTTTCTTCTGTGGTGATTTTTGTTGATTTATTTGACGTGTATTGATTTATTAAATAGAGAAATCTTGTCGAGTGAAAATCTGCCTGGATAAAATAGCTGCTGAATTACTTAAGTTAACATGAAAGTGCATAGTTGATCGATGTTTGCTATGTGTATGTCTTAATTGCCCTTGTGGGAGTTAGTTTACTAGTAATGTACAATAGTAACACTTGACACGATATTTGTTCATGCATGTAGCTTATCACCAGCGTGTTTGTCGAGTCGCACTTATTTCACAAACGGAACACGAAACGTATCTCATGCATAAGTTTTATGTGCTGAGTCTAGGGACTCACTCGTAGTATAAATACTTAGAAAATCTTATTTTTGTTTTAGATCACTAGTGAGGATTTTCTGTGACGCACACCTCTCTCGGATTCTTTTTGTTATCTTCGCAAACATTGAGTTTCACGGCCCCTTTTACTCTTTTTAAACGCTTTTATTAGGGGGAGATAACATACTCCAACGATTTAGATTTTGTTACTTTTATATATCACTTGTAAGGATAAGTGGCAAACAAACCAACTAAAGTCCTTCATAACATCGAACCGGTTAATATTTGGATAATAGCGAATCACTGTTGAGTAGTACTACTGGGTTTGACAAACCCCACCCAACTATAAACTCGACTGTAGGTCGAGTGGGTGTATTCTTGGCTAACATATTACCATGGTCGTGGTTGACATGGTGGCAAGACAATTGATAAACAGTCAGCTTCGGTGTCGAACACTTAGTAATACATTCTTGATAGGTTAGCTACCTATTGATATATAATTGACATAACACTATCTGGTAACGCGAAAACGCAAACACTTTATTTGAATAAACCTGTGAACCCACCAACCCTGTGTTGACACTTTTAGTATGTTATTCTCAGATAGCCGAGGCGGGCGAGCGGTATAGGACATGCATTCGCTAAACACTATTGCTTTAAAAACTTCTTTTAATTTTTATCTTGATAACTTGGGTTTTAAGTCGTCCTGTGTGGCGCAACTTTTTGGTTTACAATTTACGCTTCCGCATTTCATTTAAGACTTGATGTTTTGTTGGTTTTGAAAACTTTAAATATGGTGTTTGATTATAACTAATGATTCCGATCCTGTTAGTTCACACCCTCTAACGGTAAAACTCCGTTAGTGGATTTTGAGGGTGTGACATTTGAACCTATAGTCCGTTTGTTTATTTACCAATTATATGCTATATTTCTTTTTCGGGAAGAAACATCTATATTCGGTTTCTTCTTCAAGAAGAAACATTAATTCAACTATAACATGTGTATATAAAATATTATATTTTTTAGTCATCAAGAAATATTATTTGACTATACCCATCTTATATAAATTCTAACGTTTCTTAATCGAGAAGAAACAATATTTTTGACTATAACTTTTTCTTATGAAAAGTTATATTATATTTATTTGTAATAAAGGTTCGGGCTATACCCCTGACTATGGTCTAAGCAATCAATGAAATAATAATTTAAGTGGAACCCCTACCTCGCACGGGTATTCAGAGTTAGACACCTAAGACTAATCGAGCAGCGGTTCTACTCTCTATCGCGTAATAGCGTTTAAATTATCGGAAGTTCGGAGCTAGGCACGTACTTCGAGGTTGGCACGCTTCCCGAGGTAATGTGTATGTAAGTGAAGGTGTGGAATGTGTGAGGATGGAATGTTGTGAACCCCTATTTATAAGGTGATTTTGCATCCCATCGCGTATCACGATGGCCATTTTAAAGCCCGTCACGTATCGCGATGAGTCATGATATTCAGAGAGTGCCACTTGTTGACACGTGGCCTGCCACGTGTCTTATCCATATTAAAGTTTTTTTTAACATGGACCACTTAATACACCATGGATAGCCCTATCCGTGGCGTATAAGGTACAAGTTGACATCCGATTTGATACCCGAAGGCTTTCGTAGACCTTATGGGCCATGTATAGGGTCACGTATTAGCCTAACTGTGGCGGATAAGGTACACGACAATCAGCATATATCAAATCAGGTTTCAACTTGTACCATTTAAGCCACGTAGGGTCGTCCAAACTGCCTGTCGCTCGCTCGAAAAATGCTTGCTCGTTTTTCTGTTCGATTGTAAATGAGCCACTCTGCTCGGTTCGGTTTATAAATGAGCTAAGCAACGAGCAAAGGTTTGCTCGGTTCAGTTCAGTTAGATTATTTTTAATGAATTATATACATAATAATATATGAACAAATATATAGAAAACACACATAAAATATAGGTATGCAAATTTTTAAACCCTTTTAATTTTTTGCAATTCCATCAATTTTAAAGTTTTATTAGTTTGATTCAAGTTTTCAGAATACTAACAGTTTTTTTAAATATTTATTATATCTCACTTAAAATTATTTGGGATTTTTACACATTTATCGTTACTAAACACCATAAATTACGTGGTTCCCCAATCAAGAAAATCAAATTACATATTTCCCCTCTTCTTAACAAATTACTCAACTACCCTTATTTAATTAAAAAGATCTAGAAAAATACAAACTTATAAAATAATTTGAAAGTTAACGCACATCATTTTTCTTCAACCTGCTCATTCGATTATCTGGAAAGTTTCCGGCCACTACATCACCATCACAAACCACCACCCCCACCACACTTCCAACCCTAATTCCACCTCATACCTTGACGGCCTCTCCTCTTCCACCGTATTCCTCCACCAAACCATTTCTGCGACGCCGATTCCCTCACCCGAGGCTTTCAACCACATTTATATCTAACCCTATCACTTCAGATATGGTAAACATGATTGTGGTGGTTGTCGCCGGATATGGGGTCGAACTAGAAGTTAAAGCGAGATGGTGGTGGGCTATGTGAAGTGGTGGGTTATGTGTGGTGTTTTGATGTGTGTGTGTGTGTGTGAGAGAGAGAGAGAGAGAGAGAGAGAGAGAGAGAGAGAAATAGAGAGAACATTGTGAAGGTGACTAATTTCATTGTGGTGCACCAGACCACATTATCTGCTTTGTAGGTTTTTCTTAGTTTTTTTCAAATCAAGTGCATAATTGTCAATTAATTGATTAATTTTAGTGAAATGGGTATATGTTTAATATATATGGTTAAGGAAGGGGATATATGTAATTATTATTTTTAAGTTGGGGAAATATGTAATTAAGCTAATTAACAAGGGGAAATATGTAAATGCCCCAAATTATTTCTTCTAAAAATTTACGAACTATTACACGTTTGTCTAAAAAGTACTAATTTGTTTAAAAATTATATTATTTACAGCCTTCAAACTTGTTTCTTATTAAAAGTATTAAAGTAAAAATACATAAATATCGCTCGAAATCGCTCGATGTTCGATCAAAAAATGCTCGGTTCGATTTTGGCTCGTTTCGTTTTTTGCTCGGTTTGAATTTCAGCCGTTTGGTTTGGTTCAATTCGGTTGTAAACGGGCCAAGCAATGAGCAAGCCTTCGCTCAGTTCGGCTTGGCTCGTGAACATCACTAACGCCACGAACACGCTTGCAACTAAACGAGAAATTTGATGAACAATGTCATATTCACAGCAAAGGTTGTTGAGTATTTTTTAAGTAACAATGGGCTACCAAGGAAATTTTAATGAAGGGCATTTCCAGAAAGAAATGTTTCCGTTAATCTATTGGTTCCTTATACATCACATTATACAAAGTATGTCTCTAAGAAGGGGTACATAGACTCTTATGAGTTGAGAAATCTCAACAGCCACTGTAGCTGTTCTCTACAATCAATTATTTATTTTTACAAGAATGATTTTGGAGGGTATGATGATGAACTCAAGGAAGAGAGAGGCTGAGAAGTTTCTTATGTACCCAAAATTCGTACAAATCATCTTCAATAGACTACATCCTAATTTACCCACTACTGGTCCAACACATGTTTTCTAAGATCCTAATGCTTATAGGGGAATCGGTGGGGCAACAAGTCTATAAGATTTGTAGGTTGACTTTGATATTCTCCCATGGTTGATAAATGATGAGATGTGATGGAAGTTCCTGCTTCACCATTGGTGAGCAGTGAGGAGGAGAGTGATGATGAAAGTGATGAGGAGGATTGTGATTCATATGATGATCATGATGATGGAGGTGATGAGGTAGTTGTTGAGGAAAATGTAGCAGAGGTACAACCACAAGTTGAGGAAGAGGTAGTTCATGATGAAATTCTATCAATATTATTCACCATAAAACAACTCTTACACCACCTGACTCACCTATTCAAACCCAAAACCATGAACCATACATTCCATCCCCCCAGACTCACCACTTCAAACCCAAACCCATGAACCATACATTCCATCTACATCACACTCACCACTTCAAACCCGAACCCATGAACCATATATACCATCTCTAACACACCCACTAATCCAATCCCAGACCAATAAACCAAATATTTTTGATCCAATTGAACCTGAACCATATGTTCCTCAATTTATTGAAGCCCACCTAATAAACCAACCAGACACACCATACCATTCACTAACCCAATCCATAGACATTGTCCAAACTAACATTTCTTCATCACCATCTACCCAAACCCAAAATCAAAGTCCTTTAGTCCAAACCAGAAACCCATTACCACATTCAATTTCACCTATCATTCAAAGCCCAATCCATCAAACCCAATCTACCCAAACATCTGAAACAAAATCATTTCCTTATGAAAGGCCCCCATCCCCATATTCAAGAATGAATCTGTTAATAAGATATTTTGATCTCTTATAGAGAATTCTCATTTGCAAGCAAAAAATTCTGAACTGACGGCAAGAAACACAGAGTTGAAAAGACAATTACAAAATCTCTCAAGTAAATTCAAACCCTGCAATCCGAGGTTGTAAAGACGTCAGATGCACCAAAACAAGGAGAGAATTTTCCTGTTTTTTATTACTACTGCTGCTAAAAACTCATTAAACATGATTGGGATGACTTATACTGAAAGTGATGAAGAGATGGTTGTGAATGAGGTGGTAAGGGAAGATGATGAGAGTGTTGTTGAAAATACAGTTGAAGAAAATGTGGAAGTAAATGTGGAGATTGACCATGGTGTTGAAGATGAGGAAATGATTGAAAATGACTCAGATCTTGACATCATGTATGGTGAATTTGATAACATTGATTCCTTAATTGTACAAGAGGAGGTAGTGATTATTGATGAGATATTGGAGGACCTTTTCCGGCCAACGAAATCCACCGGATCTGCCGTTCCATCAAGTTTTCTATACTGTGCTCATTATTATTATTATATTATTATTAATATTATTTTTATTGTTATTATTATTATTATTATCATTATTATTATTATCACCATTTTGACCCGGTGTTCTATTGTTTGTGTTTGTGTGATTAGTTGCAATCATAGAGCGTAGGAACCATGACTATTACTTGAGACCATATCCTGAAACAAGGGGTGTAAGAAAGGGTAAAGATAGGGAGTATATTTTGCGTTTGGCTTCTTGGAATGTAGGAACACTAAATAATAAGTTGCTAGAATTGGTAGATGTGCTTAAAGATGCAGGGTTTAGATATCATGCCTCCAAGAGACTAAGTGGAAAGGGCATAGAGGGGCTGCGTGCAATGGGTTAAGTTGTGGTACTCGGGGTCTGATGGAGCTAGGAATGGAGTGGGGTTTCTATTGGCTAAGGAACTACACACTAGTGTGGTGGAGGTGATTAGGCATAATGACAGGATTATGGTGTTTAGATTAGTACTAGGAGAGGAAGTAGTGGCAGTAGTTTGTGCCTACGCGCATCATGTAGGCTTAGGGGACTAGAAAAAGAGAGAATTTTGGGATTGCCTAGACGCAGTAGTAGGGGGAATACCTAGGGGTGAAAGGATTTGTATAGGAGGTGATTTTATTGGACACATTGGTAAGGCTAATGATGGTTTTCAAGGCGTACGTGGGGGTTTCGGTTTTGGTGATAGAAATGAGGTCGGAATAGATCTCCTAGAGTTTGCGGTGGCTCATGACCTAGGTATTATAAATTCTTATTTTAGGAAAATAGATTCTCATTTGATCACTTTTAGCAGTGGCGGACGCGACACGCAAATTGACTACCTTTTGATGAGGCAAGGAGACCGACATTGGTGGAAGGACTGCAAAGTCATACATGGGGCAACAATTGTGGCTCAACATCGACTGCTGGTGACAGATATAGGCTTCAGAAATAAGCTGACTGTTCGAGAGAAGAAAGGTACACCAAGAATTCGATGGGCGAAATTTGAAGGACGAAAATCTCCTACTGTTTAAGGATAAACTAATCTGCAGACGCGGGCTAGACTAAATGGGGACTCAACTCATATATGGGAAGATATGGCGATAAAGATGATTCAAATAGCAAAGGAGACTCTCGGGGTCACAACAGGAAAGACAGGTGGGCATAAGGAGTCTTGGTGGTGGAATGATGCCGTACAAGGCAAGATAAGGGACAAACAAGGATGCTTTAGGGAGCTTATGACGTGCACGAATGAGGAAGAGCGAGTGGAATTGAGGGAGATCTACAAAACGGCTAAGAGAGAGGCGAAGAAGGCAGTGGCGGAAGCAAAGAAAGCAGCTTATAAACGGATGTATGAACGTTTAGAAACAAAAGAGGGGGAACATGCTATGTTTAAGATTGCCAAAGCCAGGGAGCGTAGAAGGCAAGATCTAGGGCCTGTGAAGTTCATAAAGGATAGAGATGGGCATGTATTGGTCAAGGAGCAGGAAATCAAGCTTAGATGGCAAACCTACTTCCACAATCTTTATAACAATGGGAGAGCTTACCAAGAAGAACATGACAACACAACCGTCCAACGACAACAACCGAATAACTGCTACTGCCGACGGATCACACGAGAAGAGGTGCAGACTGCACTTAGAAGGATGGGAAGGGCTAAGACGGTTGGCCCAGACAACATACCCATCGAGGTGTGGAAGTGTCTGGGTGAGGAAGGAGTCATGTGGTTAACTAATCTGTTCAACATTATCCTCAAATATGGTAAGATGCCAGACCAGTGGAGGAGCAGCGTTGTAGTTCCTATCTATATGAACAAAGGAGACGCCCAATGTTGTGGTAACTACCGAGGAATCAACTTCTAAGCCATACTATGAAGCTATGGGAAAGAGTGATTAAGGTTAGACTTAGACGGGAAACTCAGGTTACAGTGAACCAATTTGGCTTTATGCCAGGGCGTTCCACCAGAGAGGCGATACACCTTTTAAGAAGATTGATGGAAAAGTATAGGGAGAAGAAGCGTGACCTGCATATGGTGTTTATTGACCTAGAAAAGGCCTATGACAATATGCCACGACAGGTGCTTTGGGAGTGCTTGGAGGGTAGAGGAGTACCAAAGAAATACATAGAGATAATTATGGATATGTATACCAGGAGTGCAACAAGTGTCCGTGCGCCAGTGGGGGATACTGATTTCTTCCCAGTAGAGGTAGGTCTTCACCAGGGGTTAGCGCTGAGCCTGTTTCTTTTTGCAGTAGTCTTGGATGAGTTGTCAAAGTCGATTCAGGGGACGCTTCCGTGGTGCATGATGTTCGCAGATGATATTGTGTTACTTGCTGAGAGAAAACACGATCTAAACATGAGGCTTGAGGAGTGGCGAACAACCTTAGAGACAAAAGGTTTAAGGATTAGTCGCTTCAAGACGGAGTACCTCCACTGTGATTTTGGTGGGGGAAATGACAATGAGGATGTACAGATCACCATTGAAGGGCAGGTGGTTCTGCAGGTAACGAAGTTCAAGTATCTAGGATCATTTGTTCAGAGCGATGGGGAATTAGACAGTGATGTGACCCATCAAGTTCAGGTAGGATGGTGTAGATTGAAAGCAACCACAAGTATATTGTGCGACAAGAGCTTCCCAACTAAACTAAAGGGAAAATTTTATAGGGTTGCGGTTAGACCTGCAATGTTATATGGAACGAATTGTTGGGCCATCAAGAAGGCACAAGTGCAGAAGATGAAGGTAGCAGCAATGAGAATGCTACGTTGGATGTGTGGGCACACAAGGTTAGACCGAATAAGAAACGTTGTGTTTCGAGAGTGGTTAGGGGTGGCGAACATAGCAGACAAGATAAGAGAGTGGAGATTGAGATGGTTTGGACATGTGAAGAGAAGACAGACGACGAATCCTGTTAGATCGGTAGAAAACATTTATATAGAACGGAGGAGGGGTAGAGGACGACCTAAAATGACGTGGGATTAGAGGATCAAGCATGATTTGATAGACTTAAACCTTTCTGAGGAAATGGATGAGGATAGGAATTCATGGAGAATTAGAATTAAAGTTAAGGATTTTTAGGGAGAAATGAATTCCATAGGGCTTCTATTTACCTTATTTTGGTCACACACATAGTAGTAGTATTAGTATTATTCTTCCCATATATAATAGTATTAGTATATTCTTTCCATTATTATTATTATTATTATTATTATTATTATTATTATTATTATTATTATTATTATTATTATTATTATTATTATTATTGTTATTAGTATTATTATTATTATTATAATTATTATTACTACTGTTGAATTTTGATTTCCTTTGTAATGCTTCATACATATGTACTTTAGAGCTGAGGGGCTCTCTGGAAGCCACCTCTTTATCCCTTTAGATAGAGGTACGGTGTGCCTACATCCCACCCTCCCCAGACCCTACCTATAGCTTTGCTATTAGTGGGACTTCACTCGGTATGATTGATTGATTGATTGAAATTGGAGGACCTTTTCAAGGAAATAGATGATATGCCACCTCCTCAAATCAAATAGGTTGGCTCATCTAAACCCATTAATGATGATGAGGAGAGAAGAAAGGAGTAATGGAAGGCCATTACGGAGAATGAAAGCCAATTACAACCTTTGAAGAAGAAGACTGGTGGATCAAATGATCATATTCTCTTTATAGATGATTCTTCTGTGAAAGCTAAAGTATTACATGATCAACTTGTGAATAAATTCTTTGAAAGAGAGTTTATGAACTTCATGCTTACAGAGATAGAGATTGAAGAGCAGAGTTTCTTGATGAAACAGATTGAATTACTAAACAAACTGCTAGAAAATGATGAGAGCTTGACCTAGAGGTCCTTGAGGTTAAAGCAGACTGAAGATGCAAAGAAGACTCTGGCTCTAGTTGTTGAAATATTTCAAGGTGAAAAGGAGAAAATTGTAGAAGAACATGTTAAGGCAACACCAACTGCTAAACCTATTATTGAAGAAAATCTTGATAGGCAGTTGGTGGTTGATCATGATGCCAAAAGGATACAAGATTGTTAGTGCACAATTTTGTCATCTCGATTCTTTGTAATATCGTTTGTAATTTATTATTATTTTAATGTAAGGGTGTTTATGGAATTTATGTTAGTTCGTTAAAGTATAGGCTAATTCGTGAAGGATGTTTAACGAATTAGCCAGTTCGTTATATGTAAAGCCCATTCGTTAAGGATGTTTAACGAATGGACTGTTAGTTCGTTATGTATGTTCCCATTCGACATGGAATGTTGATGAATGGGGGCATAACGAATCATGCTTTTCTTTTGAGTCTTGTAAGTTAACGAACTGGATCCAATTCGTTACGAGATGTGTAACGAATTGGTATCCATCGTCTATATATAGGGTGTTCATACCCTGATAATTAAATAGTTTTGAGTTTAATGGTATCGAACCTCTGCTCAAATCTCTGCAGCTCAATTCTTCCTTAAAGTATTCCTAGTCAACATATTACAACTAATATTATATATATATATATATAACTAATTAATAGCGTATCATAAACTAGATCCTTATAGGTAAATAGATCTAATCGGATTATTGTTATTGAATTGATCTAGAGTATTCTCATTCGGTATCAGAGCTTAGGTGTTAGATTGCTCTTGATTATGAGTTAATGATTTGTGGTTGAAACTTATTGATCGAGCTTCGGTTCATTTAAGTTTTTATTGAAATTTTGCTTGAATTTTGATTTGAATTGAACAAATATGAATTGATTTGGTTCGGATTGTGTTTGGAAAGGTTTAAGGTAAGTGTGTATGGACTGAATTGTGAATTTGAGGTTGATTGGACTGTTTTTGGTTTGGATCTGTGAGTGTGCGGGACAGGGGATGATATTTGTTGTAATTGGTGTTAGTTTGATCGATTAAATGTTACGAGTTAAGTGTATATGGGTTCTTGAGTGGTTTACGAGTAATTTGAGCTATGATTTGGCCGATTTGGTGTTGTATTGAGGTAGTATTACATATATTTTGTTGGGTTTTTGGTTGATTTTGAATATTGGAATTTCCAGACTTCTGGAATATACCTTGAAGATTTGAAGACCTGCTTGAAGATTCGTTAATGGCTATAGTTCGTTATACTTTTCTAAACAGATTCGTCACCTACGTGTCTTAATTCGTTATACTTTTCTAAACAAATTCGTGCCATTTCTGAACAGATTCATGCCACGTGGCGAGTTTGTTACAACTGCCTAACAGCCTTGTTAATTATCAACTGTAGTTGATTCATTATCAACTACAGCTGATTTGTGCTTACTGTTCCTACTTCGTGTTCTTGGCTTCATTACACTTTAATCACTGATTTGTTATCAATTCGCTTATTGATTCGTTCAGTAATTTGTTACTTATTCGTTCTTGATTCATCATATCAATTCGTCAATAATTCGTTATTGAATCGTTACACTGATTCGTCTGTGATTTGTTAGTTACGTGTCTTTGATTCGTTACTAGTTTGTCATTCTTTATGAATCTCAATTCGTCACTTAGTTCGTCAAATTTACTGTTCCTGATTCATTTCAAAAGTTTTACTTTTAACCCTCAAGTTTGAATTTTTCGTTAAATTTGAACATGCTATTTACAATGGCTGGTTTCTACGCGTTGGCATCTCAGAACGTGCTTATGCAACAGATGTTACACCTTGATGCTGAAATTGGATACGATTCAAAATGGCCACGACTATTGAAATTTAGTGATTTTGCAAAGTGGGAACCACGATTTCGAACACATCGTGGTTCTTTGCATCCCGATTGATCTAGATGTCTTGTTGATGTTTACAATGTACCAATGATTGCTGATGAGACTACTGGTTTTACTCCTAAAGCATTTACACAATATTCGCAAGAAGAGAAGAAGGCTTTAGAGATCAAGACTAAAGTATATTCGACTCTTACTATGGCTTTACCTGATAATATATTCCATCAAGTTGGGAGTATCAAGATCTGTGCTTCATTGTTTCAGCACATTAGAATGAGAAGCATGAGAAATACTAAAGAGAGCAAGAAAGTAATATTAAAGTTTCAATTCCGAAACTTTAACTTACTCAAAGGTGAAACTGTTGAGGAAATGCTTACTCGTTTCAATCATTTAACTGCTGAGATGAATAAGTTAAAGAAGGAACCTTATGAATCTGACAAGATGGATACGGTTAAAAATGCTTTGCCTAGTTCTTATTCAACATTCCTGATGGTGTTGAAGGAGAATAATTTTTTCAAAAACGAAGATTTGATTGCTTCAGAGTTTATGCAAACGATTGAAGCTAGGGAATATGATTTGAAGTGTCAAAAGTCATCAAAAGAAGTTCAAAATCCATCTTTCTATGGTGGATGTATTCCTTTAAGCACCACATCATCTCCAATCACTGCATTTCTTACTCAGAATGCAAATGAAGGATCAACAACTTATAGTGATCCAAATGTATGCTTTATGGTATCTGAATTCACTGATAATTATGGAGGTTATGGAACTTTTGCTACAGCAAGTCAATTTTCTGCACCACCAAATGTGAACATGAAAGAGACTGAACAATTTTTTTCCTTTTTGTGTGCTTTTGTGTCTTCGTATGAAAATTTGGTTCTTAGAGAAAATTGTCACGAGTGAGTTAACCGATGAAGATTATGACCAAATCGACCATGATGATTTTGGAACTTATGGATCTTAAGTGAAACATGACAATGATAGTGAGGAAAGTGAAGAAGTTCCTGCAAGGAACTGGGAAAGATTTACCATCTTTGAACAAGAGAGTTGGGTTTGATAAGTTAAAAGTCAAGTGTTATAACTGTCAAGAGTTTGGTCACTTTGCCAATGAGTGTGACAAACCAAAGAAAGAGTACACTGGACCTCAAAGCCAAGATGAAGTTCTGTGAAAAAGGGTAATGATGCTGATAAACCTTCTGGCAGAAAACCGTCTGCTTCGGGATCACAAGCTTTGCATTCTGCTGCTGATGGAACTGATTGGACACAAAGGTTATTGTGCAACGATTATCAAGCAAACATGGCTATGTTCGAGTTGAATGAGAGTTTTCAAGATGCAAGTGGGAATGAGCTATCTTCTGACAACGATACTGAATCTGATTATGATGATTCATGTAAAATACAGCCAACCACGTTTGCATGTATGGCCAAAATCGACGAGGTTAGTTCTTTTGTTTCTGATTCTGTTATCTATCTACAAATGTGCCTTGTGTTGATTGCGAGACTATTAAGCTTAAGTTAGAATCATTGAAAGAACATAATGATCGTTTGATAAAAGAAATTGCTTCTCTTATGGATACTTATAGACAATCATTAGAATCTCAAATGAGATCTAGGGAGAAAATTGAAGCATTGTCTATTAGTAACCATGATCTCAAAGCTGAATTGTCGGTCAAAATGACGATTAATGATAAGAAATATTAAGAGCTCTTGAAACATCGATCTAAGATAATAGATCTTGAGAATGAAGTTCTTGAGTTGAAGAATTAATTGGGCAAATATAGAAATTCATCATTTCTGTTAAATGAGATTATTGAAGTAATTGGTAAGAAAAAAGATTCTAAAAAGGGTGTAGGTTTTGTTGAAGTGTCACCACCTTTTCATAATGACTATACTTCAAATCCTTTTGCTGGAAAAGAAGAAGTTGTTGTTAATTAACCTGTTGTTCAAGAAAAACCTAAACCAGTAAAAACTGATAATGTTAAAACCCAATCGTCAACTCAAAAAAATCATGTTGAAAGAAATAAAGTTTTGTTGAGAATGTTGAGAAATTTATCATTAAGGATGTGTTTTTAACCCGAAGTGATACACAAGAACCAGAACATTCCAATTTCTAATCATATTCTATGTGAACCTCATGAATTTGAAGAGGCGGTGTATGGTCAAACACATCTCAGCTGAAAAGGGGAAAAATTGTTAAACCAGTTAAGGCTAAGAAAGCATAAAAGCCTAAAGTTTTTTATGAGGATTTGATGCGTTTTATCAATCCAGTTGCATCTAAGCCATCAACTAGTCGTGTTTTCAAGCTGAAAGGGATCAGCAAGGTGTTCATTGAGAAAGACATTCCGCTTAACTTGATCAAGCCCGAATTGATTGAAAGTGTCTTTCACAATGAAACTTCTAAGTTAGAAGACCTTGAAAACAAGTTTGTGAAATTCAAAACATCGAATGTTATAGATCCTTTGATTAAATTCTTTAAGTTGTTTTATGAATGGACTGATAGTTCGTTATGTATGTTCCCATTCGTCATGGAATGTTGGCGAATGCGGGCATAACGAATCAAAGATTAGTTATGCTTTCCTTTTGAGTCTTGTAAGTTAACGAACTGGATCCAATTCGTTACGGGATGTGTAACAAATTGGTATCCATCGTCTATATATAGGGTGTTCATACCCTGATAATTATAACTTTTGAGTTTAATAGTATCGAACCTCTGCTCAAATCTCTCATCTCAATTCTTCCTTAAAGTTTTCCTAATCTACATATTACAACTAATATTATATATATATATATATATAACACTAATTAATAGCATATCATAAACTAGATCCTTATAGTTAATTAGATCTAATTGGATTATTGTTGTCGAATATATCTAAAGTATTCTCAAAGTGGAAATGGCCAAAGCATCATCTAATAGGATGATTGTTGATTTACTTGAAGATATCAGATCTAATGAGAGGAAATGACCTGTAAACATAGTGATATGTGCAAGAAATAGAATGAGGTTTGGGCGGAATATATAAAATTTTGAAGAATCAATAAAGAAGAAAAAGGTTGAGAAAGAAAAGATGAATGTGGAGACTTAAAAGAAGAAGACTGTAGAAGAACCGATCTATGTTGTACCTATGCAGATAGTGAGACCTGAAGAGTATGAAGTTAATGAAAATATGGACCTCAATGAACCACAAATTGGTGCATTGGAGGATCTATCTAATTTAGAGGATGATGAAGAGGGTGAAGGAGGAAAGGACAAAGAGGTTGAACACAATTCACCTCAAATAAATCTGACTGATGTACACATAGAGAATGCTGTAGCAAGAATGCAGGAATTGAGGAAGAATGATCCTAGGATCATTTCTCTTATAAGGCATGGAATGGAATATGAAACAATCAAGAATATCTCTGATGAAGATCTTGAATATCTGTTGGGAAAGAGGAGAGAAGAATTAAGGAAGAAGAGAGAGAATAAAAGAAAATTGTCGAACCAACATTTGGTTTACTTAAAACGATGTAATTATTCTAATGAACAACTAAATAAGATGACCTTTGAAGAGATTGAAAACTTAAGTAAGGCATTGAAGGCTAAAGAAAAAGAGGATGAGAAGAAGAGGATTAAACAAAGAGCTAAAGCTAAAATTGTATATTCTATGCAAAATTTCTGACTCAAAGAGTTTGTAAAAGTTTTGGGCGTATTCACCTATTCTGTTTATGATCAGTTTATGTTATTGATGTCTATTACTGATTTCTGCTTCTGATGGTTACCTCGGACCAATAGTACGAGAATAACTTTTTGTATAAATATCTAGATCAACGATCTAGCTTCATATATTTAGTCTGTTCTATATAGTTTTATCCTTAACTATATCATTTGTTTATATAAACATTTGAACCTTTAGTCTCTTTGTTTATTTACCAATTTATGCTATATATCATTTTCAGGAAGAAACATCTATATTGGGTTTCATCTTCAAGAATAAACATTAATTCAACCATAACATGTGTATATAAAATATTATATTTCTTAGTCATCAAGAAATCTTATTTGACTATACCCTTCATATATAAATGCTTACGTTTCTTAATCGAGAAGAAACACTTATTTGTAATCAAGGTCCGGGCTATGCCCCCCCGAATATGATCTAATCTATTAATAAAATAATAATTTAAGTGGAACCCCTACCTCACACGGGTATTCGGAGTTAGACGCCTAAGACTAATTGACCAGCATTTCTACTCTCTATCGCACACTAGCGTTTAAATTGTCGAAAGTTCGGATCTTGGCACATACTTCGAGGTTGGCACGCTTCCCGAGGTAATGTGTGTGTAAGTGAAGGTGTGGAATGTGCGATGATGAAAAGTGTCGTGAAACCCCTATTCATATGCTGATTTTGCATCCCATCGCGTATCGCGATGAGTTATGATATTCCGAGAGTGCCACGTGTTGATACATGGCCTTCCACGAGTCTTATCTGTATTAAGTTTTTTAGCATGGACCACTTAATACGCCATGTATAGTTCTATTCGTGACGAATTAAATTTTTTTTTATTGTACCTTATGCACCACGAATAATTATTCGTGGCGTATAAGATACAAGTTGATATCTGAGTTCATACCCGAAGGTTTCTTTGACCCAATGGGCCACGTATAGGGTCACGTATTGGCCTATCTGTGGCGGATAAGGTACACGAAAACCTGCAGATTTAAAATCAGGTGTCAACTTGTACCATATAAGCCACGTAGGGTCGTCCAAACTGCCCGTCGCTCGCTCAAACAATGCTTGCTCGTTTTTCTACTTGATTGTGAATGAGTAACTATGCTCGGTTCAGTTTGTAAACGAGCCAGGAAACGGGCAAAGGTTTGCTCGGTTCGGTTCAAATATTTTTAATTAATTATATACATAATTATATATGAACAAATATATTGACAAAAAACATAAAATATAAGTATATAAATTTTTAAACCCTTTTAATTTTTACCTATTCAATCAATTTTATAGTTTTATTAGTTTGATTTCAAGTTTTCAGAATACTAAAAGTTTGTTTAAATATTCATTATATCTCAATAAAAATTCTTTCTTCTAAAAATTTACAAACTATTACAAATTATATTATTTATATCCTTCAAGCTTATTTCTTATTAAAATTTTAAAGTGAAAAACAAATATTTCAAAATCGCCCAATGTTCGATCGAAAAATGCCTGGTTCGATTTTGGCTCGTTTCGTTTTTCGCTCAATTCGAATTTCAACTATTTGGTTCTGTTCGGTTTGGTTGTAAATGAACCAAGAAATGAGTAAGCCTTCGCTCGGTTCAGCTCGGCTTGTGACCAACCCTAACGCCACTAATAGGGCTATCCGTGGAGTATTGAGGCAAAGTTGATATTAAAGCCTCCTGGACCCTCAAATTTACATACCACTTTCAGTGTATAAAATGTCGTGGTGGGACTCTATTTTTCGGAGTTGAATATTCCTAATTTGAAAGAGGAGTTGGGTTTGCTGATCATAACTAGTAGTAGGCCTTACCAAATTTGAACCGGGTCTCGTCGTATCTTTATTTAATTTAACATTCAATAGTTACTTTTTAGCTAAGATATGTTTACCATATTTTTTTGTTAGGAGTATTTCGTATACGATAGTCACCCTTCGTGGGTGGAAGGAAACAACACATCGAATGCATACAAGGGTCAACTGCCGTTAGTTACAGCTAGAACAACCTTACGGTCAATTCTTATAACAATTACTAGAAATATGTATTACATTACCCATCCTTTGTACCAGTTTCTGTTGTAGAGCCGTATTACGATATTTAATCTCCATACCACTTACTAGTAGAAGAGTCGTAAAGGTCATAAGCAGAACCAGATTATGTTCGTAATACCTTTCAAAAGAATCAGTGCTCAGAAAATGAGTCCTTCGTACATTTACCTGGGAACAAAACTGATAATGATTACATATGCAAGGTGACTGCTTCGTTTAAAATGGATAACATAGGACATCATATGTTTATTTATTTATTTAATTATTATATATTATTATTATTATTATTTTGAACACTTTTTAAATACGACCTTATAATTGTTTCAACCTTTTGGTTCCTGTGAGGAGTTGGAGGAATGGCCAAAGAAAAGAGGACTGGAGCATAGTTGTGTTAATGTAGTCCAACGACCTGGGAAAAACAGTGTTGATCTTGCATGCAATCGTGTTGGGGAACCTAAAATCAAGGCAATGGTCAGGCGTACCGGTAGTATAGAGAAGTGTTGTCACTTTAAACTCGTAGGGAGGTACGGCCGGTGGTAAATTGTTGGAAACTTGATGTAGTAAACGAGATGCACATCCACGATCCCATCGTCTTTGAGGAGGGACACACGTACCTTAGGAAAATGTCTGACGAGGAACTTGATATGGTTGCGACGTTACACTGGCAGGGCGTGAGGCCGAAAAATTTTCTTTTACTCTTACGAAAACAGTTTCCTGATAACAATTGTATTCAGAAGGAAATATACAATGCTATATAGAAGATCAAAGATGGCAATAAAATTGTCAACGCCCCCCATGCGGGTACTTGAAAACATTTTGAATTTGACTACTTAAAATGAATGTTTATAAACATTTATTGATGTCTTATTAAACACAATGCAGGGTACTTGAAAACTTCCTACATAATAATAGGTTCATGTATTACACATGGGAGAACCCTTCCACCAACATGACAAAGGATGTTGTCTTCTGTCATGATAAGTCGTATATAATGTGACGTGCGTTCCACCATGTGTTGTTGATTGACACGATGTACAACACCAACATGTACAACTGGGCGTTTGCTCAATTTCTTAGTGTGACGTTGACCTCAAAGTCGTTTGGTATTGCGTTAGCATTTATATCTAGGGAACGAGAACAAAAATTCAATTGGGCCCTTGAGTAGGTCAAAGGTATACTTGGGGACTGTATGGAGTTATACGTGATAGTCAAAGACAGAGACCTAGCCTCAATGAAGTCATGTGACATAGTGTTCCCTCGTGCTAGCAAAAACATATGCAGGTGGTACATCCAAGAGAACATAAAGGAAAAATGGAAAAATCTTTATTAGACATATATCAGGGATAATTTCTCTTACTGGTGGAAGGTATTGTGTGAGTCTTCCATAGTCCATGATTACCAATACAACTGCGGGAAAAGGGAAGGAACATTATCCGAACATGGGAAACACAATAAGTCTTGCATACATCTATAGTTACTGGTAGTCTTCTTCTACATTTCATAAATCTACTTCTACATTTCAAAATTTATCTTTTATTTTCATGAAAACCGGTTGGTGTCATACAAAACAAAGTTTGTATCTTGCTGGATTGATAAGTAGCTACACTTTAGTGAGTATACTACAAACCAAGTTGAGAGCCATCACGCGAACTTCAAAAGGCACCTTGATGGGATGAACAACACACTCCACACAATGGCGGCTTATGCCCTTGAAGTTGTATAAACCCAATAGCTTGAAATCGGTGGAACCTTTGAAACCTCCCGTATTAAGGTGAAGAAGGACCATAAACTGCAAGTGTTTAGAAAGCTACATTATAAGGTGTTGACTCAGGCTCTTAATCAACTTGAAAAAGTGTACACCAAGTATGAAATATAATTGAGGCGGGAGCTTCGTGGAAACACTATTGCTAACGTCTGTGGGTTGTCGTGTGCTTGTTAGCTTGAGAAACACATCACTACAGGGGGGAGGTACCGATTCCACTTCAACTGGTTGAACCCTTCCGGAGGAAGATTGATCTTGATCCGGAATTCTCATAGGAAGCAAACTTCGGGAAGACCTAGACGAGATTAAACACATAGTTTTGTTAGAAAACGGTCAAAAACAAAAAAAAATAGGGTTTTTTAAATATCTCTATCCACCACGGACTTCCCTAACCATTATAGATAGATGTTTCCATATCATATTCGTCGTGGATAGGCCTATCCATGGTGGATTGAGCCACAAATTTACCATATTTGTGGCGTACATATAAATCACAACTTCACACACACACATACAATCCCAAACACACACATTTTCAAATACACATACTCGATATCCGACCCAACAAGAAGATCACTCGAGATCCGACTTGACAAGAAGCCCACTCGAGATAACGTTAACCGAGGTACGTTGTTAACCGTTTTAATCTCAATTTTTCACTCGTTTGTATTGGGTCTAGAAAAGGGTTTAGGAATGGGGGTTTAGAAATGGGTTTTGAACATTTTTATGGTTTGTTTGAGGGGTAAGAACCAATCCGTGGCAGATTTTTCTTCATTTTTTAAAAATTTCTTTAAGAATCTAGTTTTTAAATTAATTATCTTTTTTAATTCTTTTAATAAACTAATTACTTTTTAAATGAATTTAAAAAAACCACTTTATTCATAAAATTTTTTATTTAATTTAATATATTAATTTTTAAACTATTTACTTCTCTAAATTAATATTAAAAAAACCCATTTATGCATCACACTTTTAAATAAAATTAGTATTTTTATAATTTCTTTTATAAATTAATTAAAATAATAAATTGAGTGATGGACCTCTCTCTCTCTCTCTCTCTATATATATATATATGAACTATAGAATAATTATGGGCCTAAAGTCTATGAGTTTATCCTTAAGCATCTTCTAAACCCTAAATCTCACACTTTTCATAATTACCAAACACACAGACACATCCTTCTCTATAAATTTGGATTCAAGAAAAAGACCAAGATCCAAGGTTTTCATTCAAGTTTATAAAATAAAACTATACGAGAACGCCAAATAGTTAAGCCGGTTCAAGACCAACACTCAAACTGTATATGCTTAACGATGATATTCCGAACCAATTGGTCTAGTATGATTTGATCATTGTTGTTGATTGTGTCCAGACTGAATTTGACCTAAATTGGAACGCATAAGGTTATGAACTTATGCGGTGTGTAAGTCATTTTGACCTATACGGCGTATAGGCTCTATAGGCTTATACGTTGACATTTACATCTGGACTTATACATTGAAACATATATGGAAACTTTAATATAATATCTTTTAGAAAGATCTAGTCGATCTACTGTAGACGCAAGTTTCGAGGGTGGCCTACAATCAGGTTGATTCAGTATTAATACTTAGTTATGAAGTCTTTATGAACTGTACTTCTCTATGTAAATCTTCTACACATAAATTGTTTCATAATTATCCATATCGGCTGCTAGTTCATGTTAACATTTTCACTTATTTGTCTATTTCAGAATATCTGTTTCATTAATCATAAAGCATATTGCATGTGAGTTAAATATTTTGAAATGGGTCTTTCAGAAGTCGGATTGTGAAATTTTAAATCTGTAATCGATTATAGTTTGCGTTGAAAGTGATTATTGGTCATAATATTGTATTTCTTAACTGTGCTGTTTTGTGTAATTGCATATGGATAGTGATGATTCAACTAATGATGATTTGGATGATGATAAAATGATATTTTGCTCAAGGGTTTACAATGAAAGTAAAATATGAAAATTACAAGAATTATGTTCAAGTCTAATATCCGCAAGATGGTGGATTATTTCCCATAATATCATATGTCCGAATAGTGGATAGATCATCTGCATCTATGATGGTGTTTTCTTCAAAATTTTATCCACCATCACTACTATAGATTCGACCGAGGTCAACAGAATAAATCTTCGGGTGCCTGGGGTACTGTCAAGCAACCATGGGTAATTTGATAGATCCAAATTTTGAAGTTGACATAACCCAGGTCTACTATATCATCAATTTATGTAAATCTGATTTAGGATTTTTGTTTGTAATTAAGATCTAGCATTATCCAAGGGGGAGTTTGTTAGAGCATTAATGTCTAATGCTAGGTCTTATGGGCTTATTATGTAATAGTTTGTATTGTAAAGGGTTGAATCTGTCATTTCTGTAAACTGCTTACATCATATAAGTCACAATCATCCGTATATAACTTACACGGTTGTATAAGTCTTATAAGCTGACCATGACTTATACGTGGTACTGTTGCAATATAAATAGGCTTTCATGTTCATTATTTCAAAACAGTTGTAACAGTTCTGATTTGTACTCAAGTTCATTATATCAATATATCAGAGATTATAAGTGAATGTGTTGTGAATCCTTTATGATATCATTCCGCAATATCATTTAGTATAGCAAATATAATTGTATCGATCCTAATCATTACGTTTTCAGGTACATGATGCATTGCATGATCAGGATCATGAACATTCAGTTGCGCCGGGACAAGTAGGTAAAACCCAGGCGGTGGAAAAATCCAAGAGTTGTCGGTCCTCGGACATTAAGGCGGTAAGTCGACACAAATTCAGTCGGTTTCGTTTACGTCCATTATGGTACTATCGGAACTAAAACTCGGACATGGATAAAACCAAAAAGCTTCTAATCTCGGGTGTTTAGGCGGTGAGTCTATGCAAATTTGGTCGGTCTTAGTTACGTTTGTTACGGTATCAAAACTAAAAGAAAATAAATATAAAAACAAATTTGGCATCCGATTGGTTTTTGTTACGTTCGTTAAGGTGCCACAATAAAACAAAATGTGGTGAGTCTACGTAAATTCGGTCGGTTTCCCTCACATTCATTTACAGTACCGGAACTAAAACAAAAAATATAAAACAAAATTGTATTTGATCGACGTATGTTATGTTTTATTATATATAATAATTAGTAATAGTAATGGTTTATATTTTATTATATATAATAATTACATGGAATATATTTGCAGATTTCATCAGTAGTTGAGCACCAAATTGATTTCCTTGGTGTAAGTCCATGTGGGCTGTAGCTGGCATGACGTTCGTTGAATCCGGGTTATCGAGGTAATATTGGGTTGCAATATATTATGCGTCACATGTTAGTAACTAATTGGTTCATATATTATATTTTTTTCATTTAAAATTAGTTTCACATATCAACTAATTTTCTTTAATAACTATTAATACTTAATTTTTTAAAAATAAAAAACGCAGTCTTGTTTATTTTTTTTGTGAACGTTCCAATATAATTTATTAAAAACGGGGTTTCGATAAAAAATCATACTTTTTTTAGTATGGTTGCGTTACAATGTTATAGTTTGTGAACTTATTATCTTAAAAGTCTATTTTCTTTAATATATTTTGAAAACCATAATCCATATTTATGTAGTTAAAAAGTAGGTTTGAGTTGGGTTGTGAATGAAAATGAAATGTTGGATTAGTTTTAATAAATCGTTTTTATTAGTTTTAATAAATTTAAATCTAAATAAGATATATTAATAAGATAATTAGTTTGGGTTAGGTTGTGAATAAAAGTGAAAAGTTAGATTAGGTTGGGTTACATAGATGAAATAGAGATAAATTAGTTTTTTTTATTAAAATAGTTGGTTTGATTGAGCTGTAAATAAAGTTAGTCTAAAAGAAAATCGTGGTCTGCTAAAGTCAAAGTTGGTGGACATAAACCCTGGTTAGCTATAGTAATATTGTGTGTCTCACTTAGCAAGGAAATTCAATATAACAACATATACAAGCTAATTGAAACAAGAATTCAAGACAATTCAAGTGGTTACTGTATCGAAACCTTTTTTAAGAGAACGATGTGCATTATTTTTTTATAAAGAGCAGAACGGTGTCGGGTTTATTCCCTAGAGAGATTAGCAGGCCTGTGAGGGGAGTTAAACTCACGGGGGAGCGGTTAGTCAGGATGCAGGGTTTATTCGGTCTTTGGCAACTAAAAGAGCTTTGAGGGCGGTTGAACTTATGAAACGCCTGCAGGAACTGAGGGACCCCTAAAGTGAGCTCCTTTTGTTGCGCTCATTCATGGGGGTTGCTAAGTTAGTGTTTGGGCTCCGGACCTATCAACCTAAACATGTCAAAGAGGCCGTGTCCATCTTCGATGCGGGCCTGCGGGGGCAATTGAAGATATTGTTGTGTTTGGATGACCGCATTTTGGGGATCTCCAGTGGAGGTTGGCTTCCTTCCGTATGCGTTGCGGAGGCATAGGAATTTGCTCCACGAAGGATGTCTCCGCATACGCCTTTGTGGCTTCCGGGGCCAAGTCGTGGAAATTGCAGGACCACATCTTGCGAAGCGCTGATGACTACTCCTTTGCACTTTTTAATATTGGAACAATTCTCCCGGACCTTGATCTAGGCAGTGTTACTAATAAGGAGATCGCCCCCAAGAAACCACAACAAACCTTGGCAAGTGCTCTTTATGGTAAACACATACATGATTTGGAGGAGCGATTCGATATGACCCCGAGACAAAAGGCAATTTTTGCTTGTCTCAAGGAGGCTCATGCCTAGGATTTTTTCCTTGTTGTGCCCATTGAAGGTCTTGCGCAACGGATGTCGGCAGTTGAATACAGAGTCATCCTTAAATGCCGGCTTATGATTCCTCTTTTCCATCCAGACGAATCACGCCCCCTTTGTAAAAAAAAAGCCTGTTTGGATAGATTTGGTGAGCATGCCCTCCATTGTAAGGAATTTCCAGGATTCAAGTATCGTCACAACTGGGTTAGAGATGTCTTATGGGATGTACTAAGGCGCGTCGGGATCTCAGCCAAGAAAGAGGCACCTGTTAACTTTCTGACTGATCCACGAGAGGAAAGATCTACCATGCGTCCTGCGAACGTTCTTGTGTTTGGCTGGGCAGGGGGTAAGCATGCGTGTGTCGACCTCACTTGGGTGTCCCCGTTGGTGAGGCTGAGAGACAGTGACTTCGTTCCGGGACCGGCGGTTTTGAGGACAGAATCTAGGAAGGTTGCTAAGCATGAGGCAGCGTTTTCGGAGAATCAACCGTGTTCATTCCATTTGCCTTAGACACATTTGGCACCCTAGCTCCCAAGGCGGTTCGCTTTTTGGAGCGGGTGTCGAAGGTGGTCCACAGTGACTCGTAGAGCCCGAGGAACCAAGAAATGATATTTGGTGGAATAGGCTTTGCGATTCAAAAGGAAATAGCGGCGCAGCTTGTTGCTCGCTTACCCATTATCCCGATGTAGCTCGGTTTGTGCCTTCTACTATATATCTCAATATACAAACCAAACTTTGTTTACAAATTGAGCAACGAAAAGCTGGGCTTCTAGAGAAGCCCAGTTAGCGAACTAGTATCCGAACGGCCCAGCAGGCGAGCATTGAATCCTATCCACGAACACGAACCCAAGACCCGAACCACCATATCCGAACATGTGACCCGAACACCAAATATATGACCGAACAACAGACATTGGGTCTGTATGCAAGCCTAGTTGCATCTATTAGTTGTGTCGGCATGAACTACAATGTTTGAGCCTGAAATAACAAGCTTAGTACATGTAGGCCAAGTTAATGTTAAATAGGTTGATCCAAGATAAAATAAACTTAACAAACCAACCCCGTTAATTCCGTTAAGTCGTGTGATCAAACCCGTTAAAGTTTATAAATTAAAAAGGCCTGGTTAACCACGTCAGCGAAAGAAAGTTAGTTAATCATTCCGGGCAGCTCGAGTTATTTAAATAATTACCTATTTACCTTCTTAGAAGGTTAGAGTCTACTTAACATGACCCGGTAACTTAGTTAACCTTGTTAACTTGATATGCCAAAGTTGACTAGCCTTGTTAATTAAAATAGTTCGTTAGATTGATTAACTAACACGTGAATAATACAATAGTTATCTGTTTATAGTTAAATAAGGAAATTACCATTAATTCAGAATGATTAAGGATCCAGGTGAGTTTTAGCCCCTTTTACTTTAAAACGTGTTTGGGGCTGTATGCATACTCGCATGTGAAAGAATAGATATATGTACTTTTAATTAATTATGTATATCGTGTAAGAATGTGTTTATATGTTCATTTATTAATATATATGCTTGAATGTTAGTTGGTAATACAGAAAGAGTTAGGGAGCAAGCCCTACCAATACTTGCGTAAAGTGTTTATATGAAAGTAATGAATAGAAGAATGGTAACGTGTTCATGTGTAGTGCCTTCGGGCCTCATGCATGCACGATAAGTTAGGATGGCAAATCCCTATAACTTTAAATGGCTCGTTTATGATTAAGGAAAGACGGCTCGGTTATGAGAAAGAATAGAGGGCTCGATTATGAGCAAGAAAATATGGCTCAGTTATGAGCAAAAATTGGAGGCTCGGTTATGAGCAAGAATAGGAGGCTCTCTTATGAGCAAGAATAGATGGCTCAGTTATGAGCAAGAATAGGATGCTCGGTTATGAGCATGCATGTATGAACACATTTAGGGATTGATTGGTAGAAAGGCACATAAACAAGTAAATAATATTTGAGTAATGTAAAGTTACGTATGAATGGTCGAAAGATGTGATTTATTTATAAATCATATTTTGTGAAAAGAAAGAAATGTTACAACTCACTCAGCGTGTAACTGACTTTTAGTATGCATGCATGTAATGTTGATGGTATGGCGAGCATGTGACTATCCATATTGAAGATTAGTTAGAGAAAGAAGTTATCGTGTACAAAGTTATTGTTTCCGTTGCAATTATATGTGCTTCGGCTGTAATAACTGAGTTTATAAGTAAATCCAACGTTAAAGTAGGGCTTCTAGGTTCGGGGCCCTACAAAATTTTAATTATTTTATTATCTTTAATATTAAAATAAATATGGAGAACGATGACCCGATAGCGGAACACCAACAACATGTCCCGATTGAAGGGGGAGGGGGTGCGGTTTTGGTAGATTACCCACATCTACAATTCAAGGCTGGTAGTATCGCATTGATCTGCTACCCGTAGCTCCGATGGATAAGACCGCAGTATATAAAGATCATCTGTTGATCCTTTATTGACGGTTGTGATGAGAGGGCGCAAACGAATACAATTATCATGAAGGATATGCTATGGGGACGATTGTTTACCATGGTCTCCCACGTTCGCTGGGAGATCATGATAAAATTTTACACTACGTTCAGTTTCAGGTATTTTATTGTCTTTCAACTAACTTGTTAAACTCGATTTACCTAACTTGTTAAGCAGCGGAGTGTCCATTATTGATTGATGATACATATCATGAGCACACATAGGTTTCTTTCTGCAAGTTCGTAGTCGGCCATTACCTTTCGTTAGAGAAGTTTGTCGTGGTCACCACATTGTACATGTTGTAGAAGATACACCTTCCGATTTACACGGAGAGCATACACCAGACCCCGGAACACGAGCTACGACATTGGTGGACCGTGATTGGCAGTGTTCTTTTTTTGAGCAGACTGATACCAGCCTCAGGGCCTCAGTAATCAGGGACTTCGTTTTAAAGGTAGGTAAAAGTATTGTGTTGTGTTGTGTTGTGTTATGTTGTGGTATTGTATTGTATTGTATTGTATTGTATTGTTGTGTTGTGTTGTGTAGGTACCTACACTGGTTGATAGCTGGGTCAGTACAGGTCCTTGGCACACGTAGATCACTACAACCTTTGAGACTTGTTTTTTTTTTTTTTTTTTTTTTGCGGTGCCTGCTGACGGGCAGACATTACAATCTTGTGCACGCGTTCGCCAACTACATTGAGGGCCGAGGGTCATTGCTCGGTGGTCCATACATCACACAGATTGCGATCGGTTTGGGCCACTTTGTGCGGAGCCTTGGTGTACGGATACTGCCGGTTGCCCACGCGTGTTGGACTATTCTCGGGCCGTGGGCACGCACATAGTTATGAAGATTGTGGAGCACAACTGTCTTACAACTTGGTCCCAACTGTTGACCTGTGTAAGGCCCCGAGCCGGGGTCCCCTACTTGGACGTTGGATTTACTTATAACACAGTCTAATCATTAGAGTGAATTAAAACTTTTCGTGGAATAATTACAAGTCAACCATATATTATATAACATTCAAATCTTATCTTAATCAATACTCAGAATAGTCTTAAAACAAAACATGAAATAACATGAACTCTTCTTTCCTTCATTGGCAGACATTCTTCATATGCCATGTGTCCATCTAACGCCAGGTGTCTTATTCTATTTGCCTGTGTGCATACTAAAAGTCAGCTACGCTGAGTGAGTTCAAGTTAATCAGACTACATATATTCATTCACATACATACTTATATGTATTTGGAGACACATATTAGTTACTTAAGTAGCTTATACTTCATTCATATGTACATACATTCATGCTTTATACTTCATACTTACATTCTTTCATACTTTCATTCTTTCTTGTTTTTATCAACTAATACATACATAACTATCTCTATGTTTTAATGAGCATTTCGCCTTACTTTCTCGAGTATTATTAGGGCATGATTTTCTTCTTCCTCAAATATTATTAAGACCCGGTTCCCTTATGCCTCGGATATTATTAGGGCCCGGTTCCATACGGTCTCAGATATAGTCAGGGCCCGGTTCCATTCTGCATCGAATATTATTAGGGTTCAGTTCCCTTCTCTTCGGATAACCATACAACCATACATACTTTGCCATACATACATATAGTGTTATACACACACACACACACACACACATTTATACTCTTACCATTTCTTTGTCACTCAAATAACATTCATAAAACATTCATATGACACATAATTTTCACTTAAAGTAAGTATATTAACTAACACATAGGATTATGCGCACAATCCTGAAAAACATAACAAGAAAATGGGCTAGAAACTCATCCGAGTCATGTTACTTTCTGAGTTGATGGTAACACCTCTCTTTAGCTGAGCTCGGCAAACTGTTTGACAGATAGGGGTGTTAATTAACTGCTTTATATCTAAGTCTTACTACTCAAGTCATCAAGCTAATCTGACTTAAGGTCAAACGAATCGATCAGATAGACCAAACGAATCGAATCAAATAGGCCAAACGAATTGGATATTCTAAACCAATCTAACTGAGTGTTCTAAACGAATCAGATGGAGCATTATAAACGAATCAAATCGAGTAATCCAAACAAATCCAATCAAGAATACTTAAACGAATGTAATCAAGTACTCCAAACCAGGTTTCATTTTTCTTAATAATTTCCTTCTACCATGTTCATTAATTTTGATTCCTTATAACCCATTTTATTATCCTAACAAGTCTCGTGCAAAACCGACTTCGTTTACTCATTCTTTTGATGGATCTAACCTTATTCGTTGAACCCGAGCCAACCCAACTATCCCATTTACTAACAAGTTCATTACTTTATCAGTAATCATGACCCGATCTATTATCCTACCAAGGTTCATGCAAATCTATACACGAAAAGTAAACATTTTTAACATATACGCAACACTTAGGTTTATGTTCGAAATCACTCGAGAAGCCCAAAACCTTATCAAACGAACTCGGAATTGGGTGATTCAAGCGTCCATGCTACCGGGTCGCTCAGCTCTACTAGCGTCACCCACTTTTTCCGTTGGAGTTTTCCTCTACTACTGCAGGAAAACTGAACAGTATCCGCAAAACTCCATTTTTTACTACTACGGTTTCCTCGACAAAAAATAGACTTCCTGACCTTTGATCAAAGATCCGGCTAGCCGAAATCTTCCTTTATTTGCTATGAACACACTGTTAACATTCGAGATAGATCCGACGGTTTGATCTCCAGGAGTCGTTGGGTCTTTGTGGGCTGCTCTCTCAAAAACGAGAATTTGTGTTTGAATGAGGTTGGAGGCCTAGATGGTTATGAAATTAGATGGTGACTAATCTTATAAGGTAGGGGTATGGTTTCATGTTTAACTTTTTATCTACTGACACTTAACCCCCTTATACATTAGCTAATTACATTTATCTTCTATAATTCAGTTCATTTAAATACCGAGCGAAACTTAAGATGTTACAAGTCTACCCACCTTATAAGTGGTTTCGTCCTTGAAACCTGATTAGTCCTTGTAAAAGGAATACTTCCTGTATCCACATCCCTTTATCCTTTGTCTCACAATCATCGAGTGATGCTCATGAGTTTTAGTTGTCTTAGGAAACTTATCCATGAAGTCCTTGATGATATGCTTCCTTATCTAGACTTAGCAAGTCCCTATCATCTCCTTAAACATGCTTTTCTTTTTTCCCCCTTCAAATAGAAACATTGCACTCACTATCACAGTACTTAGCACTGAATGACCCTTCGGCCAATCACAACCTATAGCAAATATGCCGGCTTGCAATATTTCGAAACATATTAATTCCATAAAGAAAGGAAACCTTTCCAGTTTCTCCTTAGGGGTTGCTTATTGAACTTCCTTTGTTTATTCCTTAAGATAGAACACCTTCTGCAATTCTCAAGCACAACTTCTACGCAATTTGGCGAAAAACTCCTTAACCCACCATTTAATCCTCCTTCCATTTTTAGTTCTTAACTAACACATAGGGCGTGTTTGTTTCACAGAATTTATGGGAATTCAAAGGAATTGGAATTAAAATCCCATGACATGATGTGTTTGTTTCGTTGGAATTGGAATCTTAATTCCATTTTGGTGTTTTCGGTTCTAAGAATTGGAATTAGAATTCAACTCCTTCAAATTCCTTTAAATATAGGGATTTCAAATCCTTCCAAAATGAGAAGGAATTAAAGAAAATTCATTGGAATCATATCTCGAGTTTTTTTTAACGAGGACAACGAACAAAACATTTTAGTTTTTTTTACTTTTTTGTTTTTAATTTATATGTTGAGTTATGAATTTTTTATTATTATTTTTGAATATTTTTTTGAAGGGTTTTTATCTTAAAGAAAACCCATAAAAAATTTAAATAATAATAATAATAAAAGAATCATAATGCAAAATATAAATTAAAAACAAAAAAATCTAAAAAAAAAACTAAAATGTTTTCGCCGTTATTATTGTTAAAAAAAAATCTTGATCCCTATTATTTGTCAAACGAACATATTAAGAATGTATTTGGATTTCAATTACCCACAATTCCAAATCCTATTGGAATGTTCAAATTCCAAATCCTATGCAAATTCCAATTCCAATTCCATTCCATTCCATTCCGTGAAACGAACGCGCCCACAGGGCTTATGACTTGTAGCTGTCCAAATTAGCTGGATCATAAAGTCCATGCTGATACATCTTCCTTTTCTTGACTAATCAAGTTTCGACTTGTACTGCTAATCCATTGTTGTCTGTTTCTGCATATCAGGTTTTCCGATATATCATAACTATTTATCTTAACCAAATTTCTTTCCGGGCACATCTTAACCTTCATATGTACATTTATAATACCATTCTACCTTTACCGTTCTAGATGACTTCCCTTTCATGATTACATGATTATCAGTCACATATCTAATCATTCGTGTTAAAATTTAATTCCAATAACATAAGTCGAAACCATCTCTATGCCTTCCTTGCATGTCTTCTCATCTTCTATCCTTGGTTTCTTAAATCCTCTAGCGGTGTGGCTGTCGGCTCCACATTCGTAACACTTGTGGTTGTTCCTATCCACGAAGAAAAAGTATCATGTCCTCCATAGTTTTCACATACCATAAACTTATCTTCACTAGACATCTACTTGAGGGTTTCACTTTCATCAGTGTATTCCCTCATTGTAACCAACCTCTTTCCTTCCGAAACCTTGATGTAGACCGAGTATCTTTGTCTAACACAACTGACAATCGGCACTTCATGCCTTATCACCTCTGTGACAACCGGTAAATTCCCAAACCCTTAAGCTAAGTAATCAACCTAATAATTAGGTGATTGTAAATATTAAGCGCGTGCATTTGTTATGTGCGCCCTGCGCGAGCGCGCCATGTTAGTCAGCGCGTGCATTTGTTATGTACGCCCTGCGCGAGCGCGCCATGTTAGTCAGCGCGTGCATTTGTTATGTGCGCCCTGCGCGAGCGCGCCATGTTAGTCAGCGCGTGCATTTGTTATGTACGCCCTGCGCGAGCGCGCCATGTTAGTCAGCGCGTGCATTTGTTATGTACGCCCTGCGCGAGCGCGCCATGTTAGTCAGCGCGTGCATTTGTTATGTGCGCCCTGCGCGAGCGCGCCATGTTAGTCAGCGCGTGCATTTGTTATGTACGCCCTGCGCGAGCGCGCCATGTTAGTCAGCGCGTGCATTTGTTATGTGCGCCCTGCGCGAGCGCGCCATGTTAGTCAGCGCGTGCATTTGTTATGTGCGCCCTGCGCGAGCGCGCCATGTTAGTCAGCGCGTGCATTTGTTATGTGCGCCCTGCGCGAGCGCACCATGTTAAGAACCAGCGTGGGCATATGTTATATGCGCCATGCGCGAATGTTTTGGCTTTATGTTTTCATGTACCTTAACGTTATGATGTCTAATGGGTTGACCGTCACGCATGATGCTAAGGCGGGTGCACCCTAAATCGTTTATGCGCGTGCGGAAGGGAACTAACCTCCCCGCATGGCGGGAACATTGAGAGCTAGTTTGTCTGAAGCTCCAAGATGGAATTGACTTCAACATAACTGATCACTATGTTGAAATACCAAGACCACTTGGAGGATCTACAAATGAAACTCAATGTCCCTGACTGCGAGAAGGTTACGTACCTACCCGCAGCAAAGAAACATTCTATACGCAGAATCCTACACGCATAAGGCTGTACGCGCAAGGTTACACGCACAAAACACAGTATTCTTCAGAATAAAGGGGATTATTCCCGCCCAAAAGAAAACAGTAACGTGTTTCAGAAAATTTCTACTTTTTACTGTGCACTGGCAAAAGCACACTGTGGCATGAACAGTCAACTATCAGCCACCCTACTCTCACCAACCACAGACCTGCATGTCCTGCGAAAATCAGAATCTTTTACCTACTCCTCCACTTTTGAATAAATAATAATACTTTCCATACTTTATCATCATCACACCTAGATATGAAAAGATTACAATCCCCTAAATCAAGGGATTGTGTTCCATTGAGTTTGCCTATAAATATGTAACCTAAAATTATCACTCAACACACTTCAAACTTCGCACTTAAATCTGCTCTGAATCATCTCCCAAGCATCTATTTGATTTTCAATTCCGTTCCTGTTACTAGGTAAGCCGAGATTATAACCTTGAGATCTACTTTCCAACCCTTATATCTTGATCTTAATATAGATTTCTTGTTATTTAATCGTATTCTAGACCTTCGATTCCGAGGCCAACACCAAGAAAACCCGAATCTCGATTAATCCCTTAACAAGAACCACAGGTGAGTCTCACAGCCCCTATTTTCACTGTTTTCACTGTTTTTAAACTGCTTTCGGGGCGAGGGACACGTACTTAAATAATGTTTTATCATGGTATACTTACAAGCTATGCAAGCGATTATGTGTTTAAGTTATGTTTCATGATGAGCAATGCAAACGGTTATCTAAGGTTTTCAATGTATGTGCGCTAGAACTCGAGTAAGTGATCACTTTACCATTGGAACTCTAAGGGTAGGGACTGCTGGTTTGATCCGCCCACTCGTAGGGGTCGCACCTCTTACACAGACGAGTGCCTAGTATGGTCATGGGGCAGTACTATGGGTTTGAGCCCGCTCGTAGAGGTCGCCCCTCTTACGCAGACGAGCGCCTTGTTTTCCGGCACAACGTCCGCGCGTAACCCGCGGGACGGTATTACAGTATTATTCGCTCGTAGTGGCAGCGCCACTTACACAGACGAGCACAGTTTTCCAGAAATGTCCGCGCGTAACCCGCGGGACGGTATTACATTATTTTAGCTCGTAGTGGCAGCGCCACTTACACAGACGAGCACAGTTCCCAGAAATGTTCGCGCGTAACCCGCGGAACGATTTTATCAGACTATGTGATAGATCTATGTTTTACCAAGCATGTGTTTAATAATGCTATCAGAATTATGTTTCAGAATGATTTGTATCAAGATTATGATGCAATACGATTTATCAAGTTACTAAAACTTGTGAACTCACTCAGTTTATACTGATTCAAATATTTTTACGTGTCTTTCAGGAGATAACTAGGTAGCGCGTGGAGTCACACTTAGAGCACCTCACGCTGAACATCTAAAATAGCTTTTTGGAAGATTTTAGTTCTATCCCTTCGATGCGCGTGGTTGTTCCCGCCGCGCATGGGGATATGGCGTGGAAATCTTCAACAGTTTTTATACTTGGATGTTTTTATAATTTTTAAACAATGTAATGTATTTGTATTAAACTCTTCATGCGCAATGAAAATCTTTGAATGTTTGCAATGGCCCGTGCTTAATTATCAATCCCCACTTGCGCGCGCCCGGCTGTTTCCGCCGCTCAGGGCCGGGTGTGACAGATTGGTATCAGAGCACTGGTTATAGCGAACTAGGAAAAGAAGTTTTAACCTAGACTATAACCGTTGGGGAATCACATGAAATACTTTTCAAAGAATATTTTCAAAAGAAACTATACACACACTTAGGAACACGGGTCACACAGTATCTAGTAAATAATGATAACATTATGTGCTCAGAGTACATGCGCTAAGTTTGATATATTTCCATTCTCTTTTAAAGCGAGAATGCCTCCAACTAAAGCCAAGGGAATTACCATGACACCCGAGGAACTCGCGGAAATAATCGCGCAGGCGATTGCGACACATGAGGCCAGCAAGGCCGAATCTAGTCAGGGTCGTCAGAATGAGACCCCAGAACCCGAATCAGGAGCCTTGGACAAAGGATGCTCCTATAAGACATTCATGGCCTGTAAGCCTTGGCCATTCAAGGGAACCGAAGGGGCCATTGGGCTCTACAACTGGATTGACAAGATGGAGACAGTTCTCTCCATTAGCAGATGTAGTGAGAACCAGAAGGTCCTTTACGCGACCTGCATGTTCCAAGAAGCAGCTTCGTCTTGGTGGAAGCTTCAAACGAAAACCTTGGGGCGAGAAGTAGCTCTCCACAAGACCTGGGAGGAACTGAAGGAGATGATGATGAGAAAGTTCTGCTCTCGCGCAGAGATTCAGAGTCTGCAACAAGAATTCTGGAACCACACCATGGTAGGAACGGATATCGACGCCTACAACAACCGGTTCAACGAGCTTTGTCAGTTGGTGCCAGATATGGCAAACACAGAGGAAAAGAAGGTCGAGAGGTATATCTTTGGGTTGCCTCCTGTTGTTAGGGTTCCGCTCAACGCCGCAGCGCCTCCAACCTTCGATGAGGCGGTTGCGCGGGCCATCACCCTTACAAGGGATACGGTCCGTGCGGGTATGTTGACTACGCGCGGAAGCGAGCAGCGAACCTCTGACTCCAAAAGGAAATGGAACTCTCACCACCGAGGGTCCGACTCCAAGCAGCCACCGTTCAAGAAGCAGGAAAGCGCAAGGGTTTACGCGATTCAGGCCGCGGAGCCACCACGAAAAGGATACAGTGGCCCTTACCCATGGTGCAACAAATGCAAGTACCACCACGAAGGTGAATGCGCGAACGTCACGTGCGCCAAATGTGGCAGACCAGGACACAAGACGATGAATTGCCGTGCTAAAGAAGCTGGAGCCAATGACAACTGCTACGCATGCGGGAAGCCAGGGCATTTTAGTCGGGATTGCCCGCAAAAGGGAAACCAAGCTCGCGGGAGAGCTTTTGTGATCGGCGCAGGCGAAGCAAAAGAAGAGCCGAATGTGGTAACCGGTACGTTTTTACTTAACGGCCATTTTGCATCTGTCTTATTTGATACTGGCGCTGATCTAAGTTTTATATCTGCTGAGTTTAAAAACTCCTTAGGTCTAGCAACCAGTAGGCTAGACATACCTTATACTATAGAACTGGCCAATGGTAGGCAGTTGTGCGCGAGCGAAAGGGCTGAGCAATGTGTTTTATTCATGGGAGGTCACGAGTTCAATATTAACTTGTTGCCTATAGATTTGGGAAGTTTTGACATTGTGGTAGGTATGGATTGGTTAGTCGAGAATCTCGCAGAGGTTATTTGTCATGAGAAACAGGTTCGGATCCCACTGTTGAACGGAGAAACCTTGGTAATTCAAGGGGAAAGAAGGGGAGTTGCGACGAAACTGATTTCGTGCCTAAAGGCGCGTAAGTGCCTAAGGAAAGGGTGCTACGCCTTCCTGGCGCATGTAGTAGAGAAGAAAGGAGATGAGCGAAGAATTGAAGACTTACCAGTAGTGCGCGAATTTCCAGAAGTTTTTCCTGAAGATTTGCCCGGATTACCGCCGCCGCGACAAGTCGAATTTCGCATTGATTTAGTCCCAGGAGCTGCGCCAGTAGCTCGAGCGCCTTATCGATTAGCTCCATCTGAGATGCAAGAACTATCCAATCAGTTACAGGAACTATTGGATAAGGGTTTCATTCGCCCAAGTTTCTCACCTTGGGGAGCTCCAGTACTGTTTGTAAAGAAGAAGGATGGTTCCTTCCGGATGTGTATTGACTACAGGGAGCTGAACAAGCTGACAGTCAAAAATCGGTACCCTTTACCGAGGATTGACGACTTATTTGACCAGTTGCAGGGATCCAGTTATTATTCGAAGATAGATCTACGGTCAGGATACCACCAACTTAGGGTCCATGAGGAAGACGCGCCAAAGACAGCCTTCCGAACTAGATATGGCCATTATGAGTTCTTAGTGATGCCTTTCGGGCTAACTAATGCGCCGGCTATATTCATGGATCTGATGAACCGCGTGTGCAAACCATACTTGGACAAGTTTGTAATTGTGTTTATAGATGATATTTTGATTTACTCTCGGACCAAGGCCGAGCATGAGCAACACCTGAGATTGATTTTGGAATCGTTAAGGAAAGAAAAGTTGTATGCGAAGTTTTCCAAGTGCGAGTTTTGGCTTAGAGAAGTTCACTTTCTCGGTCACGTTGTAAACGAGAAAGGAATTCACGTTGATCCTTCCAAAGTCAAGGCCATCGAAAACTGGGAAGCGCCAAAAACCCCAACTGAGGTGAGGCAATTCCTAGGACTAGCTGGCTACTATCGACGCTTCATTGAGAACTTCTCCAAGATAGCTCTACCCCTGACCGCGCTAACTCAGAAAGACAGGATGTTTGTTTGGGGCGAAAACCAGGAAGCAGCGTTTCAAATGTTGAAGCAGAAGTTATGTAGTGCGCCAATTCTATCTCTGCCCGAGGGGACAGATGACATCGTCGTTTACTGCGACGCTTCACATCAAGGACTCGGATGTGTCCTTATGCAGCGAGACAAAGTCATAGCGTATGCCTCGCGCCAACTTAAGACCAATGAGAAGAACTACACAACGCATGATCTGGAACTTGGAGCGGTTGTCTTCGCGCTAAAGATTTGGCGCCATTACCTCTATGGTACAAAGTGTATAATCTTTACGGATCACAAGAGCCTTCAACATATATTTGATCAAAAGGATTTAAACATGAGGCAACGAAGATGGGTTGAATTGTTGAACGATTATGATTGTGAAATAAAGTACCACCCTGGAAAGGCGAATGTGGTGGCAGACGCGCTAAGTAGGAAGGAACGAATAAAAACGCTACGAGTCAAGGCTCTAAGGTTGACCATTCACGCAGATCTCTCTACCCGCATCCGAGACGCTCAGCAAGAAGCCTTGAAACCAGAGTTTGTTAAAAACGAAGCCCTTGGGGGAATGATTAAGAATTTGGAGCTCAAAGAAAACGACACTCGATATTTTGCTAACCGCATTTGGGTCCCTCTCAAGGGAGGATTGCGCGAGCAGGTATTAAACGAAGCTCACAAGACGCGGTATTCCGTACATCCTGGCGCAGACAAGATGTACCAAGATGTTAAAATGTTGTATTGGTGGCCCAATCTTAAAGGCGCCATCGCGACGTATGTCAGTAAGTGCCTGACGTGTTCAAAAGTAAAGGCTGAATACCAGAAGCCGTCGGGATTACTTCAGCAGCCAGAAATTCCCATGTGGAAGTGGGAACAAATCTCTATGGACTTCATCACCAAACTGCCAAGGACACCTGGGGGTTATGACACAATATGGGTTATTGTGGATCGGCTAACTAAGTCAGCGCACTTCCTGCCAATCAAGGAAACCGATAAGATGGAAAAGTTAGCCCGACTGTATATTCGAGAAATAGTTTCAAAGCATGGAGTCCCAGTGTCCATCATTTCTGATAGAGATAGTCGGTTCACATCAAGGTTTTGGAGATCGTTACAAGGAGCTCTAGGTACTCGCCTTGATATGAGTACAGCTTATCATCCTCAAACGGATGGGCAAAGCGAGCGAACAATCCAGACATTGGAAGATATGTTGCGCGCGTGCGCAATCGATTTCGGTGGTAGCTGGGATACTCATCTCCCATTGGTTGAATTTTCTTACAACAACAGCTATCACACAAGTATTAAGGCTGCGCCGTTCGAAGCTTTGTATGGGCGCAAGTGTAGATCCCCACTGTGCTGGGCTGAAGTGGGTGACAAGCAAATGACTGGTCCAGAATTGATCCAAGAAACAACAGACAAGATTTTTCAGATAAGGGATCGCCTTAAGACAGCGCGCGACAGACAGAAGAGCTACGCAGATGTGCGAAGGAAACCACTAGAGTTTCAAGTAGGGGATAAAGTACTTTTGAAAGTCTCTCCATGGAAAGGAGTCCCCCGTTTCGGCAAGCGAGGAAAGTTGAATCCGCGCTACATTGGACCATTTGAGATCCTGGAAAGGATCGGTCCGGTTGCTTATAAACTCCGTTTACCCGCCGAACTCAGTGGAGTTCATGATACGTTCCATGTGTCCAACCTCAAAAAGTGTTTATCTGACGAAACGTTAATTTTGCCGATGGAAGAGGTTCACATCGACAAACAGCTGCACTTCGTAGAAGAACCTATAGCAGTGACCGATTGGAAAGAACAAAAGTTGCGCAGAAGCAGAATCAAGTTAGTAAAGGTTCAATGGAACTCGAGGCGTGGGCCTGAATTCACTTGGGAAAGAGAAGACCAGATGCGCATGAAATACCCACACCTCTTTCAGAACATGGCTTCTGCCAGCAACGTCTCCTAAATTTCGGGACGAAATTCGTTTAACGAGGGGAGAATGTGACAACCGGTAAATTCCCAAACCCTTAAGCTAAGTAATCAACCTAATAATTAGGTGATTGTAAATATTAAGCGCGTGCATTTGTTATGTGCGCCCTGCGCGAGCGCGCCATGTTAGTCAGCGCGTGCATTTGTTATGTACGCCCTGCGCGAGCGCGCCATGTTAGTCAGCGCGTGCATTTGTTATGTGCGCCCTGCGCGAGCGCGCCATGTTAGTCAGCGCGTGCATTTGTTATGTACGCCCTGCGCGAGCGCGCCATGTTAGTCAGCGCGTGCATTTGTTATGTGCGCCCTGCGCGAGCGCGCCATGTTAGTCAGCGCGTGCATTTGTTATGTACGCCCTGCGCGAGCGCGCCATGTTAGTCAGCGCGTGCATTTGTTATGTGCGCCCTGCGCGAGCGCGCCATGTTAGTCAGCGCGTGCATTTGTTATGTGCGCCCTGCGCGAGCGCGCCATGTTAGTCAGCGCGTGCATTTGTTATGTGCGCCCTGCGCGAGCGCACCATGTTAAGAACCAGCGTGGGCATATGTTATATGCGCCATGCGCGAATGTTTTGGCTTTATGTTTTCATGTACCTTAACGTTATGATGTCTAATGGGTTGACCGTCACGCATGATGCTAAGGCGGGTGCACCCTAAATCGTTTATGCGCGTGCGGAAGGGAACTAACCTCCCCGCATGGCGGGAACATTGAGAGCTAGTTTGTCTGAAGCTCCAAGATGGAATTGACTTCAACATAACTGATCACTATGTTGAAATACCAAGACCACTTGGAGGATCTACAAATGAAACTCAATGTCCCTGACTGCGAGAAGGTTACGTACCTACCCGCAGCAAAGAAACATTCTATACGCAGAATCCTACACGCATAAGGCTGTACGCGCAAGGTTACACGCACAAAACACAGTATTCTTCAGAATAAAGGGGATTATTCCCGCCCAAAAGAAAACAGTAACGTGTTTCAGAAAATTTCTACTTTTTACTGTGCACTGGCAAAAGCACACTGTGGCATGAACAGTCAACTATCAGCCACCCTACTCTCACCAACCACAGACCTGCATGTCCTGCGAAAATCAGAATCTTTTACCTACTCCTCCACTTTTGAATAAATAATAATACTTTCCATACTTTATCATCATCACACCTAGATATGAAAAGATTACAATCCCCTAAATCAAGGGATTGTGTTCCATTGAGTTTGCCTATAAATATGTAACCTAAAATTATCACTCAACACACTTCAAACTTCGCACTTAAATCTGCTCTGAATCATCTCCCAAGCATCTATTTGATTTTCAATTCCGTTCCTGTTACTAGGTAAGCCGAGATTATAACCTTGAGATCTACTTTCCAACCCTTATATCTTGATCTTAATATAGATTTCTTGTTATTTAATGGTATTCTAGACCTTCGATTCCGAGGCCAACACCAAGAAAACCCGAATCTCGATTAATCCCTTAACAAGAACCACAGGTGAGTCTCACAGCCCCTATTTTCACTGTTTTCACTGTTTTTAAACTGCTTTCGGGGCGAGGGACACGTACTTAAATAATGTTTTATCATGGTATACTTACAAGCTATGCAAGCGATTATGTGTTTAAGTTATGTTTCATGATGAGCAATGCAAACGGTTATCTAAGGTTTTCAATGTATGTGCGCTAGAACTCGAGTAAGTGATCACTTTACCATTGGAACTCTAAGGGTAGGGACTGCTGGTTTGATCCGCCCACTCGTAGGGGTCGCACCTCTTACACAGACGAGTGCCTAGTATGGTCATGGGGCAGTACTATGGGTTTGAGCCCGCTCGTAGAGGTCGCCCCTCTTACGCAGACGAGCGCCTTGTTTTCCGGCACAACGTCCGCGCGTAACCCGCGGGACGGTATTACAGTATTATTCGCTCGTAGTGGCAGCGCCACTTACACAGACGAGCACAGTTTTCCAGAAATGTCCGCGCGTAACCCGCGGGACGGTATTACATTATTTTAGCTCGTAGTGGCAGCGCCACTTACACAGACGAGCACAGTTCCCAGAAATGTTCGCGCGTAACCCGCGGAACGATTTTATCAGACTATGTGATAGATCTATGTTTTACCAAGCATGTGTTTAATAATGCTATCAGAATTATGTTTCAGAATGATTTGTATCAAGATTATGATGCAATACGATTTATCAAGTTACTAAAACTTGTGAACTCACTCAGTTTATACTGATTCAAATATTTTTACGTGTCTTTCAGGAGATAACTAGGTAGCGCGTGGAGTCACACTTAGAGCACCTCACGCTGAACATCTAAAATAGCTTTTTGGAAGATTTTAGTTCTATCCCTTCGATGCGCGTGGTTGTTCCCGCCGCGCATGGGGATATGGCGTGGAAATCTTCAACAGTTTTTATACTTGGATGTTTTTATAATTTTTAAACAATGTAATGTATTTGTATTAAACTCTTCATGCGCAATGAAAATCTTTGAATGTTTGCAATGGCCCGTGCTTAATTATCAATCCCCACTCACGCGCGCCCGGCTGTTTCCGCCGCTCAGGGCCGGGTGTGACAACCTCCCTGCTAATGAACATCTTAGCTAATTCACTCATAGCTTCTCGCATTGGTATAAAGTGAGCACATTTCTTCAAATAGCCCACAATCACCCGGATGGCCGGATGATATCAAGATTTTTAACTCTACTGAGTAGCTTTATGAAATCCATAGTGATGTGTTCCCTTTTCCATATTGGAATTTCTAACGGTTGTATCTTTCCATACGGTTCTTGGTGTTATGACTTTACTTGCGATATCTCATTCATCATGCGCAACCACCAGTAGTCTTCCTTCAAGTCTTGATACATCTTGGTGGATCCCGGAGAATCGAGCATCTGGATTTATGAGCTTTATCTAGGATTCATCCTCGAAGATTTCCACGGCGTGGAATCCACATGCGACCAAATCTGATTATCATATCATAAGTATTATCTTCCAAACCTCGGGGTCACCTGAAAACTCATTCCTAAATCATCTTGCTCACATCCTTTATAACTTCTGATGCGCCTTGCAGATTTCGCTTATTAAATCTGAAGTGCTAACTAATTTATACGACTTAATTATCGCGATAAGCTCTTCACCTCTATGAGTTAGTGCATCAACGACACATTAGCCTCTCTAGGGTAATACTTGATTTCTCAATCATAATCCTTTATCATCCTTATCCATCTTCTTTGCCTCATATTCAGTTCTTTCTGCTTGAATAAATGTCTCAAGTCTTATGATCTGTATAAATGGTACACTTTGAAATCTCAACACACAATTTATCTTTCTTCAGGGTCTTAAACACGGCTCTCATGTGTTCAGCATGATCGGACGTATTCCCTGAATAAATCAAAGTTATTGTCAATAAAGGCAATGACAGATTTATCCAATATCGAATGGCATACTCTATTCATCATAACCATACATGTTGCTGGAGCATTCTTCAACGACATCACGAGAAACTCGTAGTATCCATATCGCGTCTGAAATGTTGTCTTAGGGATGCCTGCCTCTTTCAATTTCAACTGATGATCACCAGATCTGAGATCTATTCGGGAGCACCAACTAGCACCTTGCAACTAATCGAACATATCATCAATTCGTGACAATGAATATCTGTTATCACTGTAAGCTTATCCAACTCACGGTAGTTTATAAACATTCTGATACTTCTGTCTTTGTTCTTAACGAATAACACGCGGAACCTTATGGGGAAACACTCAGTCGTAAAAACCTTCATTGAGGAATTTCTGCAGTTGGGACATCAATTTTTTCATCTCGGATGGCGCCAAGCGGTTCGGTACTTTCGCGAAGGGTTGTGTTCTTGGTATCAACTCTATATGCAATTCTACCTCTCGTTCTGGTGATAACTCTGGAAGGTCCTCTGGATAGTCACACATAACGAGAACTCCCTCGTCTCATCCGTAGCTTTGACAACATACTCCAGGTAGGCACTACACGCTTGCCTTAACAAACCTTCAGCTTTTATCATCGAAATGACTTTAAGCCCTTAACTTTATTTATCACCATAAACCGTTAGTGTACCACCATCCAAAGATCTTAATCTTATTAACTTACTATTACACATTATCTGAACTCAAACTCAAACATCCAATCCATCCCCAAGCCACATAGAACCCTCCTAAGGTCATAACATAAATAGTAGTTGGGAACTCACGTCCCCCTAGCTCTTTCTTACAATGCTTAACCATTCTCATGATTTTAACTAAAGTATAGCTAGTGGTCTCTTTATAACAGTCTCAGGAACACAATACATTATTCCTAGTGTTTCCCATTCGTTACACTATGTAGCCTATTCCTTTCATGCCTTTTCAATTATGATACCTTGACAGTCGCTCGTACTTCTCGGTCATCTCTACTTTCTCAACATTCGTTTCGTCACTCACGATCCAAGCAGGTTCCCTTATGGAGTTAACTGTTATAGGCATACTACATGTTTTGGCTCATTTCAGTTGACTTATTAGTGTTTCTTTCATGTTGCTTCCACTTGGGTTTCTAACCTGGGTGGCCTTTAATGTTTCAGCGAGCGTTGTTGGCATTGAAATTAAACAACTCCCTTAGTTTATTTGACTAAAAGCTCCAAGTGTGATCCTTCTTCATTACTTTCCACAGTTAGAATCCTACTATTTTTGTATATCGTTACGTCATGAATTCTTCAAAAGGTGTCTGGTTGGCACGTGTCCTACCTGTGACGCCCGACTAAAAATTAGTCTAACCCAAGAATAATGTAACCGAGCTTATGTAAATAAAATAATATAATAAAGTGACATTATTTTAGTCCAAAAACTCCCAAAATATATGAGTTAAAATTTATTAAGTTCAAAAAGAATTAATTCGTCGCGTAGCCTACACAAAAACGATCACGGGCGGCAACTTAAAAACTGATAGGAGTCTGAACGTGTCAGGTACAACCAGAAAAATTACAATTCTTATATAAATATTATTAATAAGTTATAAACTTATTTTAAAATTTTTCGAATCGCAAAAATTTGAAAAATAAGCGGGTACAAGCTAGTGTATGACACCATTTCTTTAACTAATATTATCAGGAATTTAATATCGGATAAAACCTTATAAAAATTATTAGAAACGGAATTCGACTGGTTAGTTAAAATACGCAAAATGTAATCAGGAAAACTTAATACATTGTTTAAAAACCAACTTTAACACAAAAACTTCAAATTACCCCCACCAAAATCGTATCCCCACCACATGTTTATATGAAACCACCATGCAAATCATTACCTAGACTTAGAGCTATGTGTTGGAACTATAATACACCCCCACTTCACACAATACACATTCCATTACTTCCACCTTTCAAATCTATCTAACACTTCACCACCGTGATCTCTTTCTCTTCTCTATAACTACTGGCCAACATCACCTACTGCATGTAACATTTTTTTCTTCTCGTTTTTTTGTTATATTTGTAACCCGACTCATTCGTCGATAACAAATTCCTTATTTTTAGGATTAATGTTTTATTTTATTCATTTTTAATATTTATCAGTGATAACTATTAAACTTGTGCAAAAACAACCCCTAACTAAACTTTAACCCATCCTCGCACCTTTTCACCATAGATTAGGGACTCGTTTGCAATACAAATATAGCATCAACTTCATCTTCATCTCGTCGCATACACACCCCCTTCTGATTTCTTGTTCCTTAATTCTCGTAATATAATCAAAATTGATCTTGCCAAATTATTTACCTACCTTAAACGAATCCCACCAACACTACAAACTTGGTAATTGATCAATAATTAGGAACTAAATGATTTGCTTCTTAAAAAATTGCGAAACATCCTAATAAACGTCATAATTCTCTATATAGACATGATCATAATTCAACTAAACGAGTACACACCTTCTATGCCATCGACCGTAAACCTTAACCCAATTTCATCATATCACACTGCCAAACCGTTTTTGGATCCCACTGTTGGCCGCAAGTTTGGGTTCATTGTTCATCTTCAATCTATAACAGCTTTAGGTAATTGTTATATGCAAATTGACCGTTCTTCATCATCTAACAAAAACCCCAAATCAATTTTAACTATCAATAAGTAATGAAACAAATTGTGATTTCTAGGGTTTATAAGGTTAGGGATAATCTAGGTTATTATACATATATAACCAGTTCTAACCTTTAACTATGTTAGACACCAGCCTAGTTGGCTGGTGCAAGCCTGGATGGTTCTGGGCGCGGGTTCGAGTCCCGCGGCCCTTCTTTGTGGGTTATTTTGATCATTTTATTTTTTTAATTATTAAAATCAATATAATTAATACTAATGATGAATAAATAATAGTTTTACAAAACAGGCACTTTCAGTTTGATGTTTTCTATTTTTTAGTTAAAACTATGTGTGTGTAATAAAGGTTAATAAATAAAATAAATGAGTAAAATGTGTTTTTATCAATTTTCTTATGCAAAGATTTGTTAGATATTTAAAATAAATAATGAATTTAATATTATCATATATAGACACGTGTATCACATGTTGTAGTTATTTAATTAATAGTAATATTTGTATTATATTTACCTAAGTAATTCTTATTTAATTTATTTGTTTAAATTATCTTATATATCTTATATAAAGATTTTGCAACTAATAGTAATGATATTTTTATAATAAAAACAATAATATAAAATAATAGTTCAAATAATAAAAGTCTTACTCGAACATCATCGAAACTCGAATCCATTGCAAGTCTTGTGGAGTTCATGTTTAATTTTGTCGTTTGTACCTAGGGTTCCTCGTCGGTAAATCTCGAAGAGCTTGAAAGTTTCATTCTCTTAACATCACTTTTTCCCTTTCATTCATTGGATAAAGGTGAGTAATCACTCGCCTAATTTTAGTTATTTTAAGTCTTTTGGAGACTTGTGTGTACTTTAAATATTTACCTGATACCTCATATTCTCATTAGCAAACTGTGAATCTTTGTGTTTGTAACCATTAAATGCCTAATTGCTATATGTTTATTTGTTTTATTTGATTGCATTCGGAGAGGTCCATCATAATCACATATAGTATGATCATACGACCGTCTTAGTAGCCAAAGCTCGATTCGCTAGGCAATGGTTTTACGGACACCTATATTTCCTCATTGTTTGGTTGCTTATACTCACAAAATATAGTTTTACATTTTTCTTAATTAGTTATATTGTATCAAATACTGGTAATTTTCTCACTCAACCTCCTGTTGACAAATATATGTACTTTGTATGCATTCGTAGGTTTTCAGTTAACTTGATTATTAAGTTGAAGGAAAACATAGAGATGCCTTTAAGTTTCAAAAGTTACTACAAGACAAATTTGCTTTTTAATTTGGGATTCATTTTGCCATTTCTTAATAGTTGATGTACTTGGATAATGTTTGGATATTTTCTTTTTTAAAATTTATTAAATAGAGATTGTCACCTTTTAATACTGCATATCTTGTGAACTGTGAACCAACGGTTCGTGCCTCGAAATTTTCCCCATAGGTTGGAGTGTGACACTACACCATTCCAATCATTTTCACTCCTCACTTTAAAATAAACAAGAAAGTCAAACAAGTATGGAAGTTTAAGGCAAATCTTGAAGCAAACATGAAGGGTGGGAGCACTTTAGAGGGATTTTAGGAAACCAAGGGCAAGCACACACTCAAGAAACTTTCATCTCCACCTCTCTTTACCCCAACTTAAGATAATGAGTTAAGTTCCATTTTAGTACCCGTGGTTTGTTCAATTACGCAACTTTAGTATCGTTTTTGAATTTATTGCAAATAACTACTTCGCGTTTCTGAAACTTGCCATTTTAATACTTTTTTCTAACCCAGATTAATTTTATCCGTTAAGTAAGGGGCAATTTGGTAACTCGTTATTTTCTTTATTCTTTCCTTTATTGTTATTCTTTTATGTGAAATAAAAGGGAAAAGAAACATTTAAAAAAATAAAAATTTGTCCACCTCATTTCTTTAATTTCTTTAATTTCTTTAACTAAACCCTCATCTAAACCATAAGATATACATACTCTTTTACTCTTCTCTACCAGCAAGTTAACCACCACCACACAACCATTGAACCACCCCCACATAGCCACTGAACCACCACCACTATGCAATTCCGGCGACCATTGTATTACAGCCCCGGCTGAACCCTAACTGAAGGGGCGGCGATGTACTTATACTAATGGCTGGAGCCAATGGAAACAACCATAGACCACCGAGACTACCACCACATCTCACACCACTTTGCCACCATTCGACAGCCACACACTTTCCTGACCAACCCCCCCTCTCATCAGATCTGAATTGCTAAAAACCCTCTCAGTTTTCCGGCGACTCGTTAGAAAACTCCGTTGATTCTCCGGCTATCCGTCAAAATCGATATCTTCCGTTCACTCAGTTTCTTAATCTATCTTCGCTGAAATCGGCCATAAACCTGCAAATGTCAGATCTGAAGGAGGGTTGATGGTGGCTCTCAGAAGTGAATAATTGTGGCGTCGGTGGTTTTTTGTGTTGGCGGTGGTGGTTTTCGATATTGTTTGGGTGGTTTTCAAAGGTGGAAGTGGTGGTCTTTGGTGGTGACTGGTGGGGGTGGTTTTTGACAGGCAGAGGCCTTTAATGGTGGCAATAGTGGTGGTCTTCGTATAAAAGAGAAAGGAAAAAATAAAGAAAATAATAAAATTACAAAATTACCCCTAACTTAACAGACAAAATAGATGGGGTTAGGAAAAAAGAATAAAAAAAAATTTTTAGAAACCTTAGGTAGCTATTTGCAAAAAATTCAAAAACGGTACTAAAGTTGAGGAATTAGACAAACCACAGGTACTAAAATGGCACTTAACTCTAAGATAATATTTAGTTAAAATCTAGTTTTCTTTAGTTTATTACCTGATATTTCACACAAGAGTAATGGATTTGGATCCAAAAGAAATGGAAAATGAAGAATGCTTGCATGTGTGAGTGTGTGCCTGTGTGTGTGGGTGCCGTACATCCACATGCATGCATACACACATGTGTAAGGCCTCCAATATTATTGATTGTTAGTAGTTGTTGATTCTTGATGTTTAATTTTGATGCATGTTAGTTTGTAGTCCTCATTTAGTTAATATTCTTGACTTAATGGGTGAAGAATTTTTAAAGTGAGAAAGTGACGAGGAGAGAGAGAAAAGTAGGCATATGATTTTTAGTTGGATGATTTGTTTACTTGAGTTACTTTGTAGATTAATTAATAATGATATTGATTGATTTAAAACATGTATTATTGTTAATGTTTGAAATGAGTTTTAGAATTTCAGAAGAAAAAGGGGTTTTCTTATATAATGATATTTCATATTTGATTCTTGATTCATATTAATAATATGCATATGATTGATAATGCTTGAAAGTGTTATTTGAACTTGATATTGATGCTAGGTTCATGCTAGACGTGTGTTATTTAAATGAAAATATTTGATGTCTAGGTCCATGTTAGAATCATTTGTGCATACTTTGAGATATAGTTGTTAAAAATTTATACATCATCTTTGTTGAAGGTTTATGCTAGCAAATATTAAAAAATGATAAGATTAGGATGATATGCTAGAAATAGAAACTTTGTTTGCTAGACTTTAAAAACTACAAGATGGCTTGATCATTTAAATGCATAGGTAAAAGTTTATTAGTTTATATATTACCGTATGTAGTAAATTAAGGCATTAACATGCTTACTCGAAATTTGTTGAAACTTGTATTTAGTGATACATATTCTAATATGGAAAATGTTAGTTGTTTATAAGTTAGAAATACATATATTTGATGCCTAAAGTGATTGTTTCCTTTTGTTTGACTTAGTTTGCTTGTCGGTAGTTTAAATGGTCGAAAAGTCGCTATTCACTCATTCGTTCTTAAAAGAGTAACGAATCAGACAATTCGTTATAACGTATGACACCATTCGTCATAGCGAATGTGAAAACGAATGAGCCTTATAATTTAAACAAAATTCAGTTTTCACTAAGTATAAAGTGAATATTGAATTAAATTATCTTTAAGTTCGGATTTACTAATATCCGGGTTTTGATGTTACATAATTGGCAAATGAGATTATACTTGATGCTCCGGCACCACGAAACCCCGAAATTCAAGAGAATCCTGTCTTACAAGAGGAACCAATGATTCAAACCGATCCTCAAGCTGCTGAACCACAAGCATCATAACAACAAGCAACACCGGTTGTTCTTGATTTGGGATTTGACAAGAAGCACATCATATGTGCCTTATTATAGGAAGACTTTCCAGATCGAGCTATGTTTGGAGACGTCATAGCATTTTTACGTTGATCTCAGATTAATTATGCTATATACGCTAATGTTCCCGTACATTTTATCGTGATACGTGCCCGATATGTGGAGGCTGAGAACCACATTGTTTCCGTGGTGAAGGATAAAACTAGGGCTTTTCAGAACCGGATATCCGAAGTTTCGGATATCCGAAACCTGATATCCGAACCTTTCCGATAGTGAAAATCACTATCCGAATCCGAATATGAAACTTCGGATATCCAAATATCCGAGAAAGAAATTAAAAAAACCTTTTTTAATAATAAAAATCATACATCATCTTAAGAATTCAAGTTTCCAAATCCAACAAATCAAACATACAACAACCAAATAATAAGTTTCTAAATCCAATAAACCAAACACTAAACAACCAAATAACACACAATTCATTGTTCAAAATAAAGTAAAACACAACACCGGTAGCTGACTGAGACGATGGTTGGGACGGCGACAATGGGTTACTGTATGATGGTGTATGGCGACGGGTTGGGTTATGTGATGGCTGGCGACGGTGGACCGTTGGTGCTGGACTTTTTGGTGCCTCTATGACTGTGTGAGAGAAAGAGGCGGTGTGACTCAGCTGGAAATGGTGGACCAGTGGATGGTGGTGACTCTGCTTGTGTTATGACCGACGAGGGTTAGTGTGACTATGTGAGAGAAAGGCATCGATGCAGCGCTGCATATGTTATGACTTATGTGAATTAGGGTTTTGTTAAAATATATAATATAAAATTAAAAAATATTAAAATTAAAATACCGGATAATTTGGTTTATTCGGATATCCAAAAAATATGAAAACTGCTATCCGAATCCGACTTTTCGGTTATCCTTGATTTGGATAGTTCGGATACGGATAGTCGGATAATTCGGATACGGATTCGGATTCGGATAGTTTTGAACACCTGTAGATATAACAATCACTATTACTCCTGGTGTGATACGTCGGTTTCTTCGATTTGCTGATAACATGGATAATCCTTGTGAGTTTGATCGTACTTTGATTCGGGATTGTTTTAGCGGTTATATTATATGGGTGACCTGGACCGTTCCTAGTACAACAAGGCCTACATGTGCGAACAGTACAAGTATCTGCTGCTTGTTCTTATTCAGTGGTTTTGACGAGTGCAGGATTATGCTTAAGTCAGCATTGGTTGCTCTGATATTGAACAAACTGTTCAATTTCTCTAAGCTTATATTCTATCATCTCAAGGAGAACTGCCTTGTTAAGCATCGTAAGAACAAGTTTCTATGTATTCGCGCTTCCTCCAGCTGATTATTCAAGACTTGATCCTAGATCTCGAGATTGATCAGACTTTGATTAACGATATGTTTGTTTTAGAACACACGAAGGTTGACACGATGAAGTGTATGAAGACGTACTGTAAGCAGACGGCTGAGGATAGATCGAGAGCTAAACGTTTGATTGGTCATCTAGTGAATCCAGATTATGCATGTCCTTCTAATGACCATTGGGTCCATGATAATTCGGATTCCGACCGAGAAAAGGGACCAGGTAGGAACGTTGGTGGTAATGATGGTGGTGATGACGGTTATGGTAGAGATGGTGGAAAGAGGGGAGATCGTACTCGGGTTGACTTTGAGGTAGCTAGTTCTACAGCTACTCAACGTAAACGTAAAGGGAAGGCGATGATGAAAGTACAACCACCGAAACGCCTTGTTACACGAGGAGATGGTGTAGAAATTGGTCAACAGATACCGAGGTCGTCAGCCTAACGAATGCCAGGGGTGTCACCTACTGTTAGCATCCTGGTCATTACTCTTACAACGACATCATCGATTGATCCAAGGTTTGCTTCTATTCTACAATCGTTGCTATCTACGATGCGGAAATCTCTAATTACCTCGATGGTTACCTCTCCAGCTACTACAACGATGCAGATGTAGCCTCCGGCTTTATCATTCATGATGGTTACCCGTCCACAAGGTCCGGTGCAGCATGTACCTCCTACTTTTCATACCTTGTCGCTTGCTCAACATATGGATATGTTATTGAGTTTGATTCATCTTCAAGAGAATCAAATGGCTACCGATAATCATCAACAAGATCAAATGCTGAAAAATCAGCGATTATTGGTAAGCTACATCTTCTATTACAAGAAGGAGACCCGAGAACTCCGTGAGATTGTTACAACTCATGGGGTGAAGATAAAAGAACATGAGGAACTTATTCTTCAATTGACGTGTAAAGAAGATGCTTTGAAGAAATTGAGAAATAATGACGATGGAAAATATCTAGATGCGGCTAGTTCTGGTGGTAGTGAGCCGAAACACGCTCAAGGTATGTCTGCTTCTAGTACTAGTGGTGTTGGTGTTGGTGTTGGTGATGGTGATGATCGAAAAATGGTAGTCTATCAAAATACTACCAATGTCACTCCTATCAAGTCGATCAAAGCCAACACAATATTATTTATGGATTATGAGAAGGGGATCGCGATAGCTCTGTTAATGCTGATGAGATCAAGGAGGGTGAATTTGTGGACTTTGCCCTGTCTCGTGATCAAATTTCATTGCTATTGGGTATGAATGATGAAGAGATGGATTCTTTGGAAGCAGAGGTGGATGTGGAGATAATTAATGATGAAAGGGTTCAAGTTGATACAAGTATTCCACCTAGGGGTACGTCATTTATTTATGAGGATATCGAGATTAAAGATGTGACGGTAGAGGAATATCATGATCTTTATACACGCTCTAATGTTGATCAGGGTGTTCCATTCTTCACTGATGAACACGTTAAATCTGTCGAAGAACATCTAGAGAAGACTATGATGAAAAAGGGTAAAGTATTTGAAAAAGGGATCAGGGTCAATGGATACTGATGCTGAAGGATGGTTTGGGACCCACAGCAAATCCCAAACATCTAAGATTATTGAAGTTTAACGTTATGTTGATAAAGAGCACCAAATGAAGGTCAGTGCATGTTCAAAGGAAAACCAAAAGACGACGTTCAAGGTAGTGACAACCGACAAAGGTGACATTGTGTCTTGGTTGTATGATTCGGATTTGAGGGTTTGTATAATTAAGTGGGAGAACAGCGTGCAGTATTATCAATATGTTACTAACATTCTCTCATTGCCGAGGTGGGACATGCGTAATCTCGCCAAACGGTCGTTTATTAACCATGGTGGAAATCAACTAGCAGGATGGTTTCACCAACATCTGCTTTTTGAGGTCAATCACGAGTTTAAGTTTTTTAAGCCGCGGGTACCAACCAGGAAGTACATCGTTGAGATTGATCCGCAAATTGGTTGGAGGAAGCTCGTACTGAAGGTTAGGCCAGGAAGAACGATGAAATGAGTGCTTGAAAAGACATTTATGCAAAATCATTACAAGACATTCAACAGGTGGTATTACGACAATCGAATGGGCGAAGCGGTTATCGTTTTGGAAATAGGTCTGAAGACGGAGTTCGTTCGTGTCATAGATCCAATATGGCTCGTCAACTTATTCGAGACCGACAATGATGTTCTGTTCCAAAACGAGATTCTTTTTGCTAATATTGAAGACTATGACCGCACTATGAAATTTCAATGTGTTGTTCGAGTTTGTCACACATTTTGAGTTCATAGTTGTGCTGACTAGAAGTCGAAACGGTTCAATTAAGTAAAGAAAAAGAGCACGAGACGGGGGGTTTGTTAGTGCATGGTTTTGGTCGTCTCGAGTCTTTGTAACTTTTGTAATTTATTTTTATATTAATGTAAGAGCATTTTGCTAATTATCAGTCCCATTCGGTAAGTTAACTATGCTCATTCATTAAGTGTGTTTAATGAATGATGCTATTCATTTCTATTAGTGTCGATTCATTAAGGATATTTAACGAATGAACCTTATCGTTATTATTCTGTATCCATTCGTCATGGAATGTTGACGAATTAGGTATAGCGAATGAGTCATTCGCTATACTTATTAAGTTATGTATTGTAATGAAGACTAATGAAGCCATTCGTTATGGACTGTGTAACAAATTGCATTCATATTCTATATATAGACTATTCTCAGTCTCATAATCTAACAAGTGTTTTTATAATTTCCTCTCAAGCCGTTACTCTACCAAAATCTCTACTCAACACTTTGTTCATAATTAATCTATTTCCTATCACATACACATATCACATAACTAGATCCTATATCTATCAATCGGTATGACTTGATTAAACATATTAAGCTCAAAGTATAAGCTCTTTCAATTATAATTGGCCCAATGGGCTCCAAATACATAGCCTCGGGCCCAAACATACACAAACGAAACTAATGTGAGTAAATCTAAATAATACAAAAGACTATGACACAAAACAGGGCCTTACAATCTCCCTGCAGTCTTTATTATAATTTCTTTGGCTTATGCCTTTAGTCGGTCTCGTAGTCAAACGGAGAATCATAATCGAATAGTTGAATGTCAACAAGATATTGAACAAACTTTTTGAACTTCTCAACTATCATATTGGTGTCATCCTGCCGAATGTACTTAACTGTGGACAAAGGAGATTTGTGGAGCTTCAATGGATCCTCCTTGCTTAGACCCGCCAACTCGTGCTCATCAAAGAATCTAAGCGAGTGCATGGTCTCACTGTGAATGACCACCTATCGCGTGCTGTTATCAAACTCCCAGTCAACAAAATCGTAAAGCATGTTTGGAGTGAATGGCTCACCATGGTATATCAGCTCTCCATGATCATTTAGCATCTTGTATCTCCAAGCCTTTCTTCTTTTGATAGTGTTTGGATCAACTTCAGTAGTGTGTAGATACGATGTACCCTTGTTTAGTTTAAATTTGGGGTAGTCTTCTTTCCATTCACTTCCCAAGAACCGCTTGAAAAAGCCTTAAAGTTTCTTTTCACCAGCTCCATCATCTACAGTCCTTCAAATATAGTTCATGTCTAGCTGAGACAATGAATGCATGTTATTGTCGTGTAAGTAGATGAGATCTCTATTAGCAGGTTTGATAGCCCATCTTTTGCTAACATTGTGCCACTTGTAGTAGAGGATGGAATAATCATCATGGTATGGATAAATCTCCATCTGAGGCTTGTTGTTCGACCAATGATGTAACACTTCCTCTTATTTTGCTTTGGCCCTTGAGCTGGGAGAGCCACCATGGTAACGGGTTCTTAAACCTATTCTACATCAACACAAACTGCAGTGTCCAGGTTCAGAGAGTAGTTTATTCCTACATTATCAACAACTTCTTGTACCGGACACAAGGTACCTCCACATTGATCAACATTAAAAATAGATGAGTATTCCTTTACCAATGCAGTGCCCGTGTCTCTAATTTATTTAGCGGGATTAGTAGTTGAGGGATCCATACTAAGCATCTCCTTTTGTGAAGCAGGTTGATCGCCTGCTCCACTTCCATAACCAACACTACCATCACCTTTTCCACCATCATTATTGTCATCATCATCATGAGGTTCATCAAAACTGTCATAAGGATCATCCTTATATTCTTCCTCATCATCCCTTTCATCAGATTCTTCTTCCTCCTCATCACTCTCCTCTTACTCTTCTTTTCAAGTGTCAGTTTCTCCAACAGCCGGAGTAACCACTGGAACGGTTTCATTGGAACAATGTTGACACCAAAAATAGTGCCAACTATGGCTGCGTCAGCACTAGTAATGGCAACACCAGCACCAGTACCACTAGCACCAACACCACTAGCACCAACACCAACATTAGCCAACATAGATTGAGCTTTCTTCTTTCTTTCAATGTCCTCGCTATTTACCCAACTTCCAAAGACAATATCTAGCCGAGCCTAGAGATTCACAACATCATTATAAATTAGCATCCAAATATTAGAGGCAGCGAGATATTTTCCGGCTAGATCTTGATCTGCATTTCGTTTTGGTAACTTTGCTCATTCAACCATAACCCCAATGCATCAGTCTCTGATCGAATCTCAGCATTCTCAAGTATTAGAGTTCCAACATTTTAGAAAGAGCCTTGTTCAGATTCCAACAAGGAAATCCGAGACTCTAACATTTCACTCTGAAGCATAATCCAATCAACTTCAGTCTCCAATTCATTCCTCAAACGTGTTGCAAGATTTGAGGAGGACGATAAGTTACTCTTGAGGAAAGAAACCCTTGAACTCATTCTCTCAATATCATCATGACGTTCAACATTTGACAATATTTGATTAGTCAAAAAGGTTTGCTGATTGTAAACCCGTCCTTGGAGAGTCTCAATCCATATCCTTTAACTCTGAATAAGAGCTCTTTTCGTTACTCTTTCATGCTCTAATTGAGAAATTCTTTCAATCAACGCCGCTTTTTCCTTCTCATCCACCGCGGCCTTATTTCTGTGACCTCTCACAAACTCCATCATCAACAATTCCCGCTTAGCCCGCTTTTCGTTAGATCCTCCAGAACCTGAATTCTATCGATGATAGGATCCGTGTACACTGGAGTCTTCTTAAACATTCCACTGAACAAGGGAGTGGCAGCTATGAATGAGGATGTGGTAGTTGCGGGAGGTGTGATGGATATGGTAGGTTGGGTTGTTGTTTGTAAAGGAATTGCAATGGTGTGGGTTATGAAGGGCATGGACAACGCTAGGGGTAGGATTAAGGTTTCGGTTAAGGTTTGGGTTACAGGTTGCGTAGTGATGGGGATGGTAATGGGTAAGGTAGTGGGTGAGGAAGTGAAGGTGGATGTCCAGATGGATGTGCCCCTAAGTGGTGAGGTAAAGGTAGGAGATGTGAAAGGAGAGGTGTGTTGTGGTGGTGAAAGGGCTTGATGGATGGGTGAGGTATGGGTTGGTTCGGTTTCGGGTTGTTCAGGTGGGGATGTAGGTATGTCTAAGTTTGGTAGGTCTAAGTTTCGTAGGTCTAGGCCTTGGATGGGTTGATCACGTTGTGAGGGAGAGATGCCAGGAGGAGTTACATGTGAGTCGTGTAATTTTCTATGGGTGTGTTTGTGTTTGGTTTTGGTCTTGGTTTTGTGCCTTGGTACATGTACCGATGGTGAAAGGCTCATATTTGATGATTATCAAATGTATACAAAGATTGAAAGCAAATTTGTGTTGTTCTTGATTTAGAAAAGGCGGGGGAGGGTGGTGGTGATAAGAGAGAGAGAGAGAGAGAGAGAGAGATTTGAGAGTCTTTTGTAAGTGAAGTGAATAAAATGAAAGATATTTTGGTTTCCCTTTATATAGGGTCAGCATATCTCGTGATAGGGTCAAAACATCTCGAGTTTTAAACGACATTACACTCTCAACCCCTGCACTTTGAATATTTGTAAATTTAAACACAGCAAACATTTATAATATATACAAGATATATTTTTGTTGGTATATACGTTTCACAACATTTGCACAATAGATCTTTTTATGAACCCATCAAAACATAAAGATGAAAGAAACTAAAATTAAAATTAAAATAACATAAAAAGAGGTTTTAAGTCAAAAACATAAAACACAAGAAAAATAAAAATAACACAAAACAAAACAAATTTTAAGTAAAGATGAAATTAATATTATATACAATATATTACAAATATTTACATAGTTTTCTAATAACTTTATTATTTTTGCAAGAAAGATCACACCATGGAATCACATTGATCGGTAACATCCTATATCACACTTCTATTTCAATATTATTATGCCAATAACTCAGTGTTGATTGAAAATATATTTTTCCACTTTAAACTTAACAAGAATTTTGATGTCAAAGTAATACGCTAAGGTATATATTAAGACAACACTTATGTGGTCCCCATTTAATCAGATAACTTACTGACTCCATCATACCTCGGGCAAAGTTCGTGTATACCAGATCATCCCGAATCGACACCAACCCCCTAATGATTGATCAAAACATTTTTAGCTTAAATAAACTTTTGCAAAACTTTTTCAAACAGTAAAGGTTGAACCATGGACTTACTTGCCAAGTTCAGACTTACATGTCTTCATATATGGTGTTTAGGACTTACTTCTTTGCCTCACATTATGTGGTTCTCATGTGCCCCTTTTTGTTTGTTAATTATCAACATTTTGTTTTGATAATTGTCAGCATTTTTGTGTTGAACTAAAAATATTTTAAGCACTTTGCAGATTTTTTTTTTTTTTTGCTTTAATATTTATATCAAAGAAAGAATAGTTTTATGGTGACCAGTCACTAACGAGCTCGTGTATGACTAACGAGCTCGTGTATGACTAAACTAATAACATTTTTGCCTTCATAGATATGACTAAAAGTGGAGTCATGTAACTGCTTCATAAACGTGTAGCCACTAGCATAGGCAGATATTTTAGTTTATGCCACTCTGACACTTACTCATTTTTCAAACCTATATACACTTCAAGCAATGATCTTGTTGGCTTTTGATATACCATTTTCATGTTCTAGGATCTTTAAAGACAATTTCATATCATTTTTCAAAAGTCGGATCGATTTCTCAAAATTTTGTAATTGTTATATTATCTGACGCCCTCTAAGCATGAGCTCCCTCTAAACGCGAGGACATCATTTTCTGATTTTCTTAAAGAAAATTAAATCTTTTTGACAAGACAACTAACTCATTTGGGTTTTTTTTAACAAACTGAAAGTCTTTTTGGTGAGTTGTAGTAACTCATTTTATCCCTCTAAAACTGTGACATATTTCAAAAATATTTACAAATTTTAAAACAAAAAGATAGTTTTAATTAAAAGAAATCATGTCAAGTGACCCTACATGATATAGAAATCAGGCACGGTCGAAGGCTTTTATAAATAGGTCTGCAAAGTTGTGGTCGGTGTGGACCTTTTTGATATTGACAAGTTTTCGATCAAAACAATCACAAATGAAATGCATTCGGATGTCAATATGTTTTGTCTTAGATTGTTGGACCGGGGTTTTTACAATACAAACCGCAACATCATTGTCACACTAGATAGGGGTAATAGAGAAATTCAAACCGTAATCCAGCAGTTGATGCTAGATCCATATCACTTGTGAGCAATTGACAGGGGAGGCGATGTATTCTACTTAGGTTGTGGATGGGGATACAGTGACTTGCTTCTTGCGTTGCCAAGAGATTAACCGATCACCCATGAATAAACATCCTCGTGACATTGATTTTCTGCCTAAACTGCAACTCCGTAATCATTATCGGTGTAGGCAAACAGTAGTCTTTAGGCTTTCCTTTAAGGTAACGGTAGATACGCTTGACATCAGTTAAGTGGAATTCTTTCGGGTCTGACTGATATCTGTCACATTGACAAATGGGAAACATGATTTTCGGCCAGCTTGTAGTGAGATAAATCATGGAGCCAATCATTGAACTATAAAGGTGTTGATTGACTAAATTCCCCGTTGGGTCTTGAGCTAACACTGGTCTTGTTGCAATTGGAGTAACACAGGGAGTGGCATCCTTAAACACAAATTTTGAACAATTTTGTAGACGTATTTCTTTTGTTAAATCAAAATCATGTCTGTCTTCTGTTCAACTTGAAGTCCCAAAAAGAATGTCATTTCTCCCAATGAGCTAATCTCAAAAACCGACACTCCGTTACCTTTGATAACTCTCGCCGATTATTATTGACCTGAAGATAATATCATCAACGTAGACTTGTAATTGCATCAGACTATTACCAAACTTTTTGACAAAAAGCGTTTGATCAATAACACCGCTTCGATAGCCATGCTCCGATAGATGTTCTGCCAAAGTAGCATACAAAGAACGAGTTGCTTGATGAAGGCCATAGAGATCTTTGTCAAGTCGGTAGACATAATTTAGACGATCTGGATCCTCAAAACCTCGCGGTTGCTTGACATAAATTTCTTCTTTTACTTTCCCATTCAAGAATGCAGTCTTTACATCAATTTGATAAACTTTGAAGTCGATGTACGATGCATAGGCAAAGAATAGACGAGTAGCCTCGAGCCTAGCAACCAAAGCATAAAAGTCATTGTAGTTAAGACCTTCACTTTGAAAGAAACCCTGCACCACAAGACTAGCTTTATATCTTGTGATCACCCCTTTATCATCTTTCTTGTTTTCGAACGCCCATTCGGTACGGATCAACTTTTTGTTCTCGGGCTTCTTTACAAGCTTCCACACATTCAGATTTTTATCCTGTAACAATTCCTCTTGCATAGCTTCTACCTAGAAGTTTTCCTTGAGAGCAACCTTGTAATCCTTTGGTTCGACCTGTGAAATAAAACATGCAAAGACACACTTTCTAATAATACCGAACTTGCTTCATGTCTAGATCCTGGCAGAAGGAGATCCATTGATGTTTTCTGTTGGATAAGATCTGTTTATTGGCAACTGAGGAATCATATCAACTTCTTCAATGGGATCAACTTGAAGTTCCACAGATTTTCAACTGAATGTAAGATACCTGGAGCATTGATTAGAACATCAACAATGGGTTGAATGACATTTGGTTGATTGACCATATGTTCTTGGGAAATGAGACTATCCTAGAGATTCCCCATAAATTGAACAATAATTGCATGGGTTGGAGTGGAATCAGTGTTGTCAGAAGCATCAACAGGAACTTCTTTAGCAACAACATCTTCAACAACAGCTTGTACATTATTGTTTAACGAAAGATGTATGGGAACATATTCCACCACACTAGTTTTTGCCTGAAGATTTACTGCAGGCTCAGTCTGATTTGGATCGACTTTGTCAGCCGACTAGAATGAGGCATCAAATCTGTAACAAAAGCGTCTTCAACCGTTACCACATCGATTGTATCTGCTAGTTGTGGCATAAGATTTTATTGAGCCACACGGGGAGATATGTGTGGCACATTTCTGTTTGAGAGACCAGCGGACAAGCTAAAATCGTTCAAACAGTTTTTGATTGAATGAACTAAGACAGACTGACGCACTGAAGTAGGAACTATAGCAGCTGCAACCGGAGGAGTAGAAAAACCACGAAACTGACTGAACAAATAGACATAGTCAACAAGCCAGTTTTGTCTTGTGTCTACATCTGTAGGATTAAGCTCTTGTCAGTCAACGTTGAAGGATTCCAATATAACCTTTGCAATCTTGTTATAAACTTGATAAACGGACTTGTTGGCGACATACCCAACAAAGTAACACTCATCCACCTTTTCAGCAAACTTGGGGGGGGGTCTGAATTTGCATTTGTTTAAAGCAAAATGCATGGACATCCAAAAGCTTTTAGGTAATTTCTTGCTGCTTTGTCTTTTAATAGACTTCATAAGGAGTCTTGTCGAGACGTTTGTTTAGCAGCACACGGTTCTGGATGAAACATGCAACATTAATTGCTTCACCTCAAAGAACAAAGGAAGCTGTAAGGCTGAAGCATCATTCTTGCATCCTCAATTAGTGTTTCGTTTTGTCGTTCAGCAAACCCATTCTATTGTGGGGTGTATGAAGCACTAAACTGATGGTAAGTCCCTTTCGAGAAATGGGTCGTTAACAACTTTGTTGTAGAATTCAGTTATGTTGTCGCTTCTAATAAACTTCACTCTTTTGTCAGTTTGATTTGCTACAAGTGTCATAAACTTGATAAAAATTTGAGCAGTTTCATTCTTGTGCCCTAAAAGGAAAGTCCAACTGAAACGAGAAAAATCATCAGTAACAAGAATACAATAGGCTATTTGGCGTATTGCCAACGGATGAATTGGACCTAACAAATCCATATGTAACAGCTGAAGAATGAAATCAATAAAATTAACAGTTTTGGGCATGTGAGAGAGCTTGTGTTGCTTGCATTTAGATCATGAAAGACATTTCTTAATGCAAGAGAAAGTTTTATCAGGCAAGCTCCTCACATGCTTACATTTTACCGATCTTTTCATATTCTTGAAGTTGACATGACCGAGATGTTGATGCCATAGTGATGAGTTATTCTCTTAGGCTTAAGATATTAGACATGAAGCAGTTCAATGTGAATATGAACTTTTCATGTCCAACATATATATCACTATGCCTCGTAGTACGCATCAATATCCATTCTTCGGGGACTTTGTAACCTGGTTTCAAGATCAAACATTCATGCTCAGTGAACAATGTGGAGTATTGTTTGTCACAGATTTGTGAGATGCTAGGCAAGTTGTGATTTAGCTGCTCCACAAGGTTGACATCTTCAAAGGTCAAGGTGTCATTAGAGACCTTTACTCTCTTTGTTATCTTCCAACCTAAGTCATCGGCAAAGGAAATAGATCCACCATCAAACGGTTAAATGTTAAACAGCAAGGATTCGTCTCCTATCATGTGTCGGGTGCAGCCACTTGTACAAGTACCAGATACTATTGACATGCATTCTTCATTAACCCTACGTCTCCTGTCATGTGTCGGATGCAAGCTATGTCTAAGTACCAGATACTATTGACATGCCTTCTTGACTTACCCTACACATATTAGAGGTGGGTTCCTGAGTTGAAGTTGTCTCGGGAAGGTTGACAATGAATTAACCAAATTTTATTTTATTTCTTGAAAAAATATTGACATGTGGTGAATCAGAATCAGAAGAACAGTCCTTACGAACCCATGCAGAAGCATGTTCTTTGTTTTTAGAATATTTTATGTACCGTCTTCTCTTTGTTTTCAAAATGGAATCCTCAGATTTTTCAATCTTTGGATTCCTTTTCTCACTTGTTTTTGGTGGATTCTTGTTCTTTTCGGTCTTTGAATCCCCTATTGCTCTTTCTCTTTTGGTAATCCAAAAAGGTTTTCTAATTTTCTTGTTGTTGTTGGATCTCACATCCATTTCACTTGCTTCACTTGTAGTTTGATCGGTTCTTGATCCAGAGCTGCTAGACCGGGATGGGTTACCACATTTCTTTTTGTTGTCTATGCTAGTTCTTGCAATGTCTTGCAAGGTGAGATGGTGTTGGTGCATTTTGTGACAGTCGCTATGCAATTCCGACCAGCTAGGAGAAGTTGTGGATGGAGCCAACTTCTCCATAGGTGAAGTTAGGACAACTTGACCTATTGGTGAAGTTAGGAAAATTCACCTATGGTGAAGTTAGAATAACTTCACCATAAGCCCAAGCTAAAGCCTGTCAGGCCCCTCGATTTCAGCTGGATCTTAATTAATCATGTCATAACTCACACAGATTAATGTGTTGACAAGAGAGTTAATGACGGGTTGCTATATTTAGAAATATATCCGTTTGTTAAAGGTGGAATCAATAACAAACATACGATTGCAAAGAATAATCAAAGGTAGAAAGCACACACAGGATTCACTCAAAAGATTTCCATCTATATAATTTTCATCATACAAAGTGGATAATCGATTTAGGGTTCTAGGAATCTAGGACAGCCGTCACTTTCAAAAAATATTCTTTTTATCCGAAAAGTGTAAAGGCTCAAAATCCATGTCCTCTCTCTTTTGGCGGCATGCCCTAAACATTCTATTAATAGGACTGCCAACCTAGGACAGCTGTCATTCTTTCTAGAAACCCTAAATACAATCATACATATTCAAATTATATATTCAAAATAAACTAAGTGTAAAACAAGTCTTCCGGGTAGGCTTTTCATAAATCTTCATTTTCCGAGTACGTTGTGTACTCTGCCATCCTTCATGACTTGGTAACATAGAAGTGTGCTCGGGATCAGTTTCCGGGTAGACTTTGCTTGAAGAGTATTTCACCAAGTAAAATACTCACCGAGTAGACTTCAGTCTTCTTGACTTTGCCAGACTTTGCCCGACAACTCCTTACGAGCAACCTTGTTCTTCAATGATCCATTTCAGCTCTTTGCTATAAAATAACTTATTAGCAAAGTGTACTCGGGAGTACTGTTCCTTGCTTGAGCTGAACCTTGCCCGATATTACTTTGAGATATTCCTTTAGATTATCAAGCATACTTGGATCATACTTGTTAATGAATACCTTGCCCGGACTTCCAATCACTTGACTTCTTGGACTTGGTTAACCAAACCTTACTCGGAATAGTAAAATACTTGGTTCTGAAGAACAAACTTGCTTGATAAAGTGAACCTTGCCCGGATTTACATAAACTAGTGTACCTTACCCGGAAATGCACTAATTTGCAAACCCTGCTCGGATATCCACTAAAGAAGACTACTTGAAGATAACCTTGCCCGATAGACAAAATATCGTACCCGGCCAAGTAAAACCTTGCTCGGATGTCTAAGGTGTTCCTGGATCCATACTTAGCGAATTATGAGGAGGTTGAGAAGATTCCAATCTTCCATATACTTCATTCTGATCAAATCTTTGACTCAACAATCTCCCCCTTAGGTCAATTGTTTGACTCAACAATCTCCCCCTAGATTGGAACACCTCAGCTGACCCAAAACATTTCTATGGTTACTTACACTTAGCAAAAATACACATCAAATCAAAATTGCATATTCAAATAACATAAGCAAAATTACATAATCAGAAAGTTGTCCGAAGACATTACAAAACAAAGCCTATTCTATTGTTCTTGTCTCTTTCTTGCATTATGAATGGCTTATCTTCGATTGATTATCTCTGAAGCAGCTTTCATCTTGAAAATATTAAGGGCTTGGTAGTGAGTGTGACTTTCTGGTATAGCCAAGTCCCTTATATCCATTAGATCTTCATTGTGCAGGCATGTCAAGTCTTCATCCCTTTTAATGATCCCCGGAATTTTTCCATCCGAATTCCTCAGCACAAAATGATTATCATTCTCTTTGAATTCAATGTCAGCAATAATCCCATTTTTCTGTACTGTGTAATTGGGGCGTCTCATTCTTCTTCCCAGACTTATACATGTATTCAAATTGGACAATGGATTCTCATCTCTGAAGGTCATCTGAAAGTCTCTTTCAGCTATGTCCATTCTTTTCAGCTTTGCAGTCCTTTTTGACTTGTGAGACTTAATCAACCTCCAACTCCTCTTTTCTTTTAAGAACTTAAACCCTTTTCCAGCTTCTTCCCACAAAAATTTTGACAGATCATTCATCTGTCTACCTGCCAATCTGCTTCTGCGACTGTAATCATACAATCTGAGAGTGGCCATCCTTTTCAATTGTTCTTCATTGAATTCATGGTAGTCACTTCTCACAACAATTTCTCTCAATTGTCTACCCTCCATAATCACTTTAATACACCAGTAACATAATCAAAGTACAGTTCTCTTGGTAGATCCACATTAGATTGTGGTCTTGTTCTTTGTTGTGCTGAACTGCCTGATTCACCTCTTCCTCCTTGACCTCTTCCTCCTTGTGGAAATCTTCTTGATATAGGAGGTCTGAAGGGAATCGACTTCTTTGGTTTTGCAGGCCTCAAGTTAAAAACATTAATGTATACAGCCTCTACCATCTCTGTTGGTAGATTGGCAAGTTCAACCACATCGTGTCCTGCTGCTTTAAGTTCTTTCAACATTTTATCCATGCCAGGAGTTCTTGCCAATCCAGCAGGTACAAACCTACCATCAGCATAGTATCTTGGATTCTCTCCTTCCCTTAGGGCTTTTTCCCATTCATCTTTTTTAATATAAAAGAGGTATTTCAAATCCTCCTTTTCCAAGACATTGAATTCTGCTTCACTCATTCCCCTTTGGTTGATCATTATGTTATTCAGTATGTTTATCATTTCTTCATTTTTCCATGGAACAAATGGTTCAGCCTCAGGTTCAGGTTTCACATCTTGAGGAGTAGGGGTTTCAACTGATCTGATTTGTTCTTTTTCCTTCTCTCTCAAGGTCTGAATTCTTCTTTTCTTAGCATGGGGTTCATCAGTTGGTTCAGCCTGTTTGGTAGAGCTCTCAGTTTGGACCCTTTTCAATTTTTCTTTTCTTTTCAACTTGTTGTATTGGTCCAACACTGATTCTCTGGTTAGATTCTCAACAACTTCAGGTTTCATACCTCTTTCCATTAAGTATCCGCACATGCCTCCAAACTTTTTCTTCAACTCCTCCATCTTTTCCGGTTTCTCATTTTCTTTCACACATTTTTCAATCACCATTTCTCTTTCACTGTTATAGAGATCTTGGAGTTGATCAAAAGTAAAGTTAGACAGATCCTTTTCAGAATAGTTGTTCCTTCTGAGATAATTTCTGTATTTCTGGGCATCTCTATTCTTTTCTTCCATCTTTTTCTTCAGAGCATCTCTCTCTTTGTCAAGTCTCATCTGCAACTAATCATCATCAAGATCATCCAGTGAATCAAAACTTATGCCATATGTTCTCAGTTTTACAACCAAAGGATTTTTCCTTTTAGCCTCCCTCATACTCAACTCAATGTTTGTCCTTTGTTCCTCAGTCATTGTGACTTATGGGGACACAACATTAGTAGCTTTCACATTCATTTCCTGATCATTCTCAGGGTCATCATCATCATCATCAGAGTCTTCAGACTCATCCTCACCTTCAGTTAGATCATTCATTGCATCAACTTGTGGTTCATCAGAAAGTGGATTCTCAGGGATTGATACATTTGGCACTCCTTGCACATGTTCATCTGGCCTTAAAGCCTGCAAATGAATTGCTCTGATTGGGCTATCATCATTCTCACTATCATTTTCAGGAGTCTCAACATAGTATTTGTTCTTTTCATCCCATCTCCCTTTCTTTACATACTCAGTACCTTCATCTGACATGAATGTTTCTGATCGATCCCTTTTCCTTGAATACTTCTTTCCATACTTGGGATCATCCACATACTCCCATTCATCAGGATTTTGTCTAATGTCATCTTTGATCTGTTGAGCCCATTTCTGTGTAGCCATTGAGGCCATGGACTCACCAATTTCTTCTTCAGCCATCATATCAGTATTCAGATTTACTGGTTCAGCAGTCTCATTTGACTTTGTTTCTTGTTGACTCTCAGTTTGAAACATGCTGACCATCATAGCTAGGGAGTTATCAACTTTCTCATCTCTTCTCAACTCAATCAAGGACTCCATCACTTCTTGATCAGCCACATCTTCAATGAATTCCCTTGCAAATTTGGCTTGATTGATCAAGTTTTCCTGCTCTGCCAACTCTACAGGGTCCATAGTTTGGGCCAGTATCTCTCTGTCCCTTGTTTCTCTCAGAATGTTTTCTTGTTCCCTTAGAGCAGCAGCAGCAGCTTCATCATCATCTTTGAACAATACATCCTTTTCAGGATATGCCATAACAGGCTCTTCTTCTGTAACTTTTGCCTTACCCTTCTCAATCCTTCTCCTCACATCCTCCTCATCTTCAGACTGTACATATTCATCTATTTCTTTTTCAAGGGCTTCCTGTTCTGGGTCATGCTCTATTCTCTTGAAACTTGTTTGTTGATCAGTTTCTGGTTCAGTATGTATAAGTTCCTCGGTAGCAGCATTTTCATCAATCATTACTTCAGTCTCTTCTTCTGTCTGAACATCAGTCAAGACATCAGTAGCTATGTCAGTTAAAATATCAGTAGCTATGTCAGTAGAGGCTATATTTTCCTCAACATTTATCATTTCAATCTCATCCACTCTCTCAACATTCTCTTCAACATTCTCATTTTCAATCTCCTTTTCATATCCTGTCTCAATATCCTCCTCACTCCATATTCCTCTCACAATCTCATCATTCACATCATAATCCTGTTCTGCACCATCAGACATATCAGCTTCATAATCTATCTCTTCAATTCTCCTCTGCTCACTACTCTCCTCTCCATCATCATAAACATTCATAATCATTTTTAAAGCATCAGCAGTCTCTGAAACTGTTACATTTTCTTCATCATTTCCACCTGAGACAGTTTGCATAGATACATTCTCCCGCTGTTTTGGGGCAGCTGAGGTCTTCTCAACCTCCTGCTCCAGGGTTTGAATTCTCAAATTTGCTTCTACTAGTCTTTTCAACAGCATAACATTTTCCTCAGTTACTTCCTCATTCCTTCTTCTCAGTTCAGCATTTTCTTTTAATAAGGTCAGAAGGTCACTATCAGTTGGTGGTGTTATAGGTGGTGATGTGGTGAAATGTTCATAATCAGGTTGGTCTTGGTTTGAAGTGTGGGATTAAAATATGGATGGTGGTGTTTGTGGTGGTGGGGATGTATGTGTAGATGTTTCTGGTTGGCTTAAGGTTAGGATTTGTGGTTGTGTGTGAGTGATCTGGTGTGGTGGAGTTTGTGGTGGTGATGGAATAATTGGTTGTTCAATGTGCTCAAGTTGCTCCCCCTGAATAGGTGCAACAACTTCAATATTCACTTCGTCTCCTCCTTCATCTCCATTACCATCTCCATCATCCTAGTTTCCATCATCATCACTGTCATCCTCTCCTCCTTCCTCCTCTGAGCTTAACTCAGGTACTGGCATCACTTGCAAGTCATGGTCCAATAACCATGGCAATATCTCAAATGGAACATTTGAGTTGTATGTATTTGAGACACCTGGATTTTTGATTCTTCTATATGTGTCAGGGTCTTGCAGTTGGTGTGTAGTTCCAACAGTGGGTAGATCTTGAAGCTCACTATTGAAGATTATCTGTAGGAATCTTGGATATTGTAAAAATCTTTTTCTTTCAGGCTTCTTCAGATTTCCTACTAATCCTTCAAATATCATCTTAGAGAAATTGAAGGGCAAATCATATATAATCCCAACTGTGGCATTTGCCAAGTCGTGACTCATCAAGGTCCACGATCCCTTCCTTGGAGCAAATCCGTGTATAACATGGTGAATAAGAAATCTGTACAGCATAGGAAACAAGCCCTTCTGAAACTGTCCATCATGAACATTTCCTTGATAACCCATTATCTCTTCAAATATTTTCATTAGGTGGGGTGTGCTGAAGTTTATTGAGTTGTGATCACCATCATTCAACCAGAGACATCTTCTTATTATTCTCTCTGTAATATGTATCTCTTGTCTAGCCACGATTTCCTCGATTCTTTTACCATTTATGTCCTCAACCAGTTCAACAGATCTCCAGAAATCCAAGGAGTGATTTCTGTAAATTACAGGGCTTTCAGTGAATGCGAAACTGACATTGGACTGAGCCATCCAAGTTATCATCCTAGTCATCGGCTCATTGTTAGGTGTGACTTTTAGAAGTGCACACATATTATGTTTTGGTTCGAAGACATACTTAGGTTCATCATCTGCCATATTTGAAACACATAAACAAACATATTCAAAGTGAAATTAGTCATAAAGTTCAGTACTTTTGGATAATTTCAAGGTATAAAAATGAAGAAGAAAGAAAAAAGAGAAAATCATCAAGAACCTGTTCTTCGACAAATTTATAACCTAAACACATAAATAGAGTGTTAGTAATCAGATACATAATCAAAGCCCATTATAGTCTAATCGTGGTCGAAAAAACACATTAATATTGCTTACCGAGTCGGAATTAGAGGGCTAATTCAAGTTAGGGTTAGGAATAATAGAATGTGATAAGTCGATTTGGATTTCTTTGAGAGTAAGCAGTTTGCAGTGGAAGGAGAGAGATGGAAAAATAATGTTGAAAATTTTGCCTAACTCCCTCTTATATACCTTTTGATAGTGGGTTTTAAATGCTCTTTTTCTTTTTTTGTGAATTATTAGCTGTCATAAAGTAACATTATCCACTTGATATTAAAAACAATATTTATTTTTTAAGTTAATAAAACCTTACTCAGAATTATTCTTTTCAAAGTCTACTCGGTATACATCCACTTACAAAGCTTACCCGGTCAAACTTTGCTTGGAAAATTTTCATTTTTGAATATACAAAGTTTGCCCGAATTCTTCTATTTATAAACCTTGCTCGATCAAGCAAATTAATTTAAAGTTAAGACATAATGAAGAAAGCTTACCCGAAATACTAGATTTCTTGATAAATTAATCACAAGGCAAATAATCTAGTATAATCATCAAATAAACATCCTTACTAGGAATCAGTCAAGACACCCATATAGATTTCTCAATTTCAAATTAAAACTTATCTAGCATAAACCCTAATAAGAATCATAATCAATTTTATCATACTAAATAACATATTCAATCAAGCATACTAGAAAACATAGTGTGCCCGAGCAACCATTCAAGAGAATAGTGTGCCCGAACACCTTTCTAATGCAAAGTATACCTGAATAACCTTCATATAGTACAAAGTGTGCCTGGAAAAGGATTTCTAGTAGACAGTGTACTCGGAAAGTTAAGTTTTGAAATTACCAAGTATATTGAGGGAACAAAAGTGTACCCGAAATATAAAGTGTGCCCGGAAAACAAAGTTTGCCCGAAAACACTTGTAATTTCAAAGAAATCATAAAAACACATATCATAGAGCATGCTCGGAATGAAATTAAAACACATAAACATTTAAGTGTGCTATAGTCTAAAATTTCAAAGAGCTTGCCCGAAAATCCTATGTTAGAACTAAGCTTGCTAGGATAAACACAATCAATCATCAGGTATGCCCTTACCCGAGGGATTTCAACATGCCAAACCATACCTGAAAAATGACAAACTTAAATAGTAATATCTAAGCATGCCCGGAAAGATTAACAAACCTTTCCTAACAACATATTCACACAAATCACAAAGCTTACTTGATATACTTGACTAAGTTCATAAAGTTTGCTTGGAATCACAATCAGCATATAACATGCATAGCTTGCCCGAAACAAGAATTTCTTGTTAAAAGCTAGCTATAACAACACATAATCATCTCAAGACTTCAAGCTTGCTCGGGAAATGAGTACAACAGTGTACTCTACCTGGAAAGTGTAAACACTTCAAAGCATGCCCGAAATTCATAAAGTTAGTCAAAAATGACTAAGCTTACCCGGAAAGGTCATAAGTCATCAAACCTTACCCGAAATATCATATTCAAACATATTCAACTGTTTTGTGCCCGGAAAGGTTATAAAACAATAAACCTTACCCGAACTTACATATTCAGCCAATTAAAGGCAAAATGTAACACTTTTTGACTTAAACCACTTGTCAAAATATATTTTTCATTAAAGATCATAGTTTAAGAGCAAATGGTGCATTTAGAGATCAAATTTCAGTTATATTTCTCTTCAAAACAGCTTCTTCCATTTTCTGAAAAGATCTCAAGAATGGGATCATATTGACTAAGTAGCTTTCTCAAAACTTCATTCTCAGCATTATTATGACAACATAGATAGGTTAACAGCAGGTATAAACTTAGCATGAGTTTCATCTCTTTGGTGATATGATTAAGGTTCAATTTAAACATAATGCATTAATGGTCAACACTGTGCTATGATGCCTCATATCTCTTCTCAAAGCTTATTTGGCTTTCCCCAGATCACCCCAATTTGACTCCAACCTCCTGTATTTGGTCAAAAACTTGTTTTTTTTTTGTATGACAGAACTTATTGTATTTTTGTATTTTTAGATTCAAACATATATAGAGGTTGAAGGTTGGACTTACTGTTAATAACATGCCTTTCATTCAAGATGAGACAGATTTTGTCAACATCTTTGTAGTTCTTGTTGTAACCCTCTTGTTTGATAAAATATTTAAAACACTTATCAACTTTTGGTTGATTTATTCATTCTTCCACTTGTTTTTGATATTTTCTCAAATTTTCTTAAAACATGTTCTTTGTCATATTTAAAGATGTTTCATTTTTGGTTGACCAAATAACAACAGGCTTGTGTATGACTGAGTAATCACTTTTCTGTCTATCATTTGGAGAGATTTATCTTGAGACATGCAAAGACAACTATGTATCTCCACATAAAGATCAGCATATTCATTATGTTTATATCACCTTAGATTTTACATCATCATGGGAAAGCAACCATGCATGTTAATGACTATACTAAGGTCCTTTTAGCCTATTAAATCCATATGATTGGCTAAGCAGTCAATGTACTATCATTTCCCAAATTAACGGTTTAATATTCAATCACCCCAATATCTCTTCATTGTCAGGTAAATGGCTATCCTGTTTGACCAGAAGTGGTCAACAGGACCAAACATACATGTGAATATATATCCTTTCAAAGTCAGAGTTATTGACATAGTTTTAAATGAAAGAATAAGAAACAAGTTATAATTGCCCCAAATGCATTTAGTTTTCAGGTCAATGGCTATCCTGTGAATCTATAGAGATTTAAGGACCAAACATACACAAGTGCATGTCCTTCCAACTGGGCAAATGGCTCAATTTTCAGCAAAAATAACTAATTGAGTCTTTTCATAAAAAAAAATCCTTCTTTTGAGCTTCTTTAAAGCTTGAACTAAATAATCTTATCATATCTCAACACCATTAATCAACTTGCTCATGTTTTGACCAAAATAAAGTATTTATGCAAAAATTCATTAGAAAATTCATTTTATCATTTAATTTTGACATAAAACTTATTTTGACACAAACAGTTGTAACACAATCGAATCTTAATCAAACATAACATCATCAAGACAAGCAGACAATATTAACATTCAAGGTCTAGCCTATCTTAATAACATCGCATGATTAGATAATACACATATTCAAGCATTCAAGCAGTGATGTCAAATAAGCTTACTCTAACAAGTAAATCACAACACAGACACTTATTCTAACATCACACATGAACATCAACATATAATCATGCAAACCTATCAATCAGATCAAACATGTCAATGTTTGCATACATACACAGTTAAAGCACATAACAGTTAACATATTCAGTAGCATATTCAAATATCATACTTAAGTAACATAATCAAGCATATTCACTAAATATTCAATACGTGTAATCTCTAACAAAATAATCAGTTATCACAGAGAGACACACAACCAGGCACACATCCTTAATCAGATTTCATCAGAGTTGATCATTCCAGGGCTTTCAGAAGAAAGTTGAACCTGGTTCTATCAAGTGGTTTAGTGAATAGGTCAGCCAAATTGTCACTTGTATCAACTCTTTGCATTTCAATCAAACCTTTTTCACTGCAGTCTCTGATGAAATGATGTTTGATTTCAATATGCTTAGTTTTGGAATGTTGAACTGGATTTTTAACAGTAAAATATGCAGCAGTATTGTCAATAAGAATAGGGGTGTTCAAGAAATTCAAACCATAGTCCAGCATCTGATTTTGAATCCATAGAACTTGTGCACAGCAGGCAGATGCAGCAACATATTCAGCTTCTGCAGTAGAGATTGAGACTGTAGTCTGCTTTTTACATTGCCATGACACTAGCCTTTCTCCCAAAAATTGACATCCTCCTGAGGTTGACTTTCTGCTCATGTTGCAGCCATCATAATCACCGTCTGTATATGCAATCAGATCAAAAGCTTTGTTCTTTGGATACCAAATCCCTAAGTCTGGTCTTCCCTTCAAATATCTGAATATTCTTTTAACAGAATTCATGTGGGAGACTTTTGGACTTGATTGGAATCTTGCACACACACATACAGCAAACATGATATCTGGTCTTGTTGTAGTCAGATACATCAGAGATCCAATTTTGGCTCTATATTCATGTTCATCTATAAGCTCCCCCTTTTCATCTGCAATCATCTTTTCTTTAGTGTCCATTGGAGTTGAAGCAGTCTTGTACTCTTGACAGTTGAACTTGTTCAAAATGTCCTGCACATATTTGTTTTGATGAAAGAAAATCCCCTCAGCCTTCTGTTGAACTTGCAATCCTAGAAAGAAGTTCATTTCTCCCATAGAACTCATGCTGTATTTGGACTTCATTACCCCTTCAAACTCCTTACACATTTGTTCATTTGTAGAACCAAAGATGATGTCATCCACATACACTTGTAACAGAAGCAAGTCTGATCCCTTTCTTTTGTATAAGGGTGTCTTGTCAATGGCTCCTCTTTTGAAACCATTTTCAAGAAGATGATTTGACAGCTCATCATACCATGCTCTAGGAGCCTGATGCAATCCATAAAGGGCTTTGTTTAACTTATACACCCTGTTTGGATACATTGGATCCTCAAAACCTGGAGGTTGAGCAACATACACCTCTTCATCAATCTTTCCATTTAGAAATGCAGACTTAACATCAAGCTGGAACACTCTAATGTTCTTTGAGGCAGCATATGCAAGAAAAATCCTGATAGCTTCAAGTCTTGCAACCGGTGCAAAGACTTCCTCAAAGTTTATTCCTTCTTCTTGAAGACATCCCAGTGCTACAAGTATAGCTTTATTCTTAATCACCAAACCCCTTTCATCCCTTTTGTTTCTAAATACCCATTTGGTTCCAATTGCATATCTGTCAAATGGCTTATCAACAAGATCCCACACATGCAGGTCTCTAAATTGTGCCAATTCCTCTTGCATTGCTTCCACCCAACTATTATCTTTTAATGCTTGTGCTATGTTCTTTGCTTCTATTTAGAACAGAAAACAAGAATAAAGACAAATGTTTGCAATTTCGGAATGACTTCTTGTAACTCTTTCATGCAAATCACCATTGACGTTTTCAGAAGGATGATTCTTTTCCACATAAGGAGTTTGTACAATCATATCTGTAGACAAATTTGTGTCAAGATTTGTTTCATTGAACTCTGGTTCTTCAATGATTAAATCAGCTTCTGCATCATGAAATTCTGGTGCTTCATCATTATGTTGTCCTGAAGTAGATGCATCATTGTTTTCTAAGTTAAATCTTTGAAATAGATCTTGAAATCTTGCTGTAGATGCAGCTTCTTCTCCACTTTCTTGGTTGCTTATGTCACCCTCATTCTTAATTTGATCATCCTGTACATCTTGATTGTCTTGATTGTTCTTAGTATGATCATGTTCAGGATTGTGATTATTTTCTCGATCATGTTGACCATTGTCATATGAGGGATTCTTCACAAAAGTATACTCCTTTTCTTTTCTAGCAACTTTCTTCCGTAATTCTTCCAAGTCCAATGATTTCTTCTTTTGCTCTTCAATTTCACTGGTCTTGTAGAAAGATTCATCAAAGTCTTTAGTATAAATCTTGAAAGACCTTATTAACTTCTCATGATCAAACAGCCATGCTGCACCATTAACTGTATTGAATTGATTCTCATTAAAGATGATGTCAGATGATTCTATAAAATTCAAGTGATCTTTCACATAAACTCTGTAGGCTTTTGAGTAAGTAGAATATCCCACAAAGAAGCAATCCAGGGATTTTGTTTGAAACTTGTTCAAATAGTCCCTTGTATTTAAAAGAAAACATTTGCATCCAAAGGGCTTGAAAAACTTGATGTAAGGCTTTCTGTTGTGAAATATTTCATAAGGAGTTTTGTTATGCCTTTTGTTCACAAGTACCCTGTTCTGAACATAGCAGGCTGTATTTATAGCTTCAGCCCAAAAAGTGACAGGCAGATTAGCATCTGCTAATATGGTTCTTGCAGCTTCAATCAAAGTTCTATTTCTTCTTTCTGCAACACCATTTTGTTTAGGAGTTCTAGGAGCTGAGAATTGTTGCTGTATTCCTTTTGCTTCACAGAATTCTAGCATAACTCCATTCTTGAACTCAGTGTTATTGTCACTTCTCATCATCTTGACTGTCTTATTCAACTTGTTCTCATTCATTGTTACACAACCTTTAATCAACTCTGCATTCTCATCCTTGGTACTTAGGAAATAAACCCAAGTGTATCTTGAATAGTCATCAATGATCACCAGACAATATCTTTTCTTCCCAATACTTGGCACACTCACGGGACCAAAGAAATCCATGTGAAGTAATTCAAGTACTTGATCAATTGAATTGATGAGTTTTGACTTATGAGTAGATTTGTGTTGTTTTCCCTTTTGACATGAATCACAATGATCTTCCAACTTGAATTCTCTTGTAGGTAAGCCTATGACATGCTCACCTTTGACAAGTCTATTCATGTTCTTCAAGTTCACATGACACAGTTTCCTATGCCACAATTTTGACTCATTTTCAGTGGCTTTGAAAACAAAACATGCACCTCCTCTTGAAATAGCTTCTTTCATATTCAATTCATACAAGTTACCATTTCTTGGTGCCATCATCATAATCATTTCAGGTGGAATTACAAACTCAGGTTTTAAAATGAAACAGTGTGAATCATCAAAACTGACTTTGTAACCCTTATCACACATTTGTGATATACTCAGCAGATTGTACTGAAGACCTTCAACATGAAATACATTATCAAATGAGACTTTCCCATTTGTTAAGATTCCTTTTCCAACAATCTTTCCACCATTCTCATCACTCCCAAAAGCTACTGGACCTTCATACTTTTCTTCATAATTGACAAGAGATCTCTTGTCACAGGTCATGTGCCTAGAACAACTACTATCCATATACCATATGTCATTTATAGGAGTGGACTGTTCCTGAGATGATGATCCTTTTTCTTTCTCAATTATGGCCATGAATGCCACATTTGCTTTCTTGATATCATCTGCAATGTCCTCTTCATGATTGCTCCAATCAAAATTTCCTTCATGCTGTGTAGTCACTGCCACATTTCCTTGATTTCTGATCTGATTTTGATTTGCTGAAACAGTGTTGTTTGGAGCATTTTGAGCTGCTTGATGGTTTTGATTGTTATTCATTTGAAAACCTTGAGTCTGTTGCATACTTTGTTGTTGATTATTCATTTGAGGCTGAAAGTTGTTGAAGTTGGGGTTGTAATTGTTGTTGGGATTGAAGTTGTTGTTGTTGAAGTTGTTCATTTGATTGTTGTTGTTGTTGAATCTTAGCTGACTTTGTTGGTAATGCTGCTGACCTCTTGGTTGATTTTGTTGATATTGCTGCTGACCTCCTTGTTGTTGATTCTGGTATTGATTCATTTGAAATTTTCTTGGTTGATTGCATTCTCTTGCAAAATGACCAGGTTGTTGACAATTGTAGCAGATTGCTTTTGACTTGTCAAATCCAATCCTGTCATTTGGACCCGAAACCAGAGACCTACCAGTTCTGTTATACAGCCTTTTACTTCTCAAACCCAACATGGCAGCTTGCCACTTCAAATCCATGTCTTCCAAGTCATCTGCATCAATTTGCTCTAAATCATCTTGTACCACACTTGTGTGAATTAGGTTCTTTGCAAAAAATGCATTATATGACTCAGTAAACATAGACAGCAATGCATTTGTTTCATTGTTTTAACCATTTACACCACTAGAGTGATGCATATTCCCATTTGCCATTGAGGCAGTTTCAGTATCATCAATCAGTTGCACATTGAACCTCTGCTGATTTCCTTAATTACTTGTGCTACTTCCAATGAAAGATTTTGGAGTAACAACATTATGTTCAGCTGGTTCTTCAATAATGGGAATTTGCTGTTGATTCTTGGTAGACAGATTTCCCATGGGTGCAATCAATGCATTTGAAACATTGAAGCAGGGTCTATCTTCCTTAATCATCTCATTCTCTATCATTTCAAGTTCTGCTGCCTGAAGAAAGCATACTACATCATCCAATTTCAATTCATTGAAATTATGCTTCTGAAGGATGAACTTGCAAGCAGTATACCATTCTTTTGGCATTGAGTTGAGTAACTTTGTATTTAAATGAAAGTCAGTCATTACATAATCAGTTGTCATCAACTCATTCACAATACTTAGAAAACGTTCTAGTATTGATTTCAACCTCTCTCCTTCCTTATACTTGAACCTTTCCAACTGTTGCTTCAATCTTTGCTTCTTTATGTTCTTTAGTTCAGTATTCCCTTCATACATCTCAAGGATGGCATCATACATTTGCTTGGCAGTTGTGTGATGTGCCACCTTGGTCAAAATCTCCCAAGACAGTCCTAGCTTAATCATAGCTAAGGCCTTGTCATCCACCTTTCTCATTATTTCTCTTACAGTAGCAGTTGCAGCTGTGTTTGCTCCTTCCTCAACATCAGCTTGTGGACCATTCTTGATGGAGTTCCACATATCAACATCATTATAGCATACAGCTGCTTCAAAGAGTACTTTCCATTTGATAAAGTTTTCCTGTCCATACAACCTTGGTATCTTGTTAGTAGACACCTCTTGTTCCTTATATCCAGAAATTTTAAAAAAAAATCAGTTTCTTTGTAAAGACAGAGTTTCAAAATAATCAGATCTGAAAACAGAATGCTCAGATCTGATGTGTCTGATGTGATTAGAACAAGATTAAGATATAAAGATTAGAACTTTAATTGAAATAAGGAAGAGAAAAACACCGGTAGATTGTAGATCTGGAAGAAAAATGAAAAATAGGGCTGCTGACGTCACAAATCAATCGAACAGTGGTCTGTTTACGTCATTCTTCTTCAAATTTTCAATCAGCAACAATCTTTCCAAAATAGCAGTAACAAGCTCTGATACCACTTGTCAGGCCCCTCGATTTCAGTTGGATCTTAATTAATCATGTCATAACTCACACAGATTAATGTGTTGACAAGAGAGTTAATGACGGGTTTCTATATTTAGAAAGATATCCGTTTGTTAAAGGCGGAATCAATAACAAACATACGGTTGCAAAGAATAATCAAAGGTAGAAAGCACACACAGGATTCACTCAAAAGATTTCCATCTATATAATTTTCATCATACAAAGTGGATAATCGATTTAGGGTTCTAGGAATCCTAGGACAGCCGTAACTTTCAAGAAATATTCTTTCTTATCCGAAAAGTGTAAAGGCTCAAAATCCGTGTCCTCTCTCTTTTGGCGGCGTGCCCTAAACATTCTATTTATAGGCCTGCCAACCTAGGACAGCTGTCATTCCTTCTAGAAACCCTAAATACAATCATACATATTCAAATTACATATTCAAAATAAACTAAGTGTAAAACAAGTCTTCCGGGTAGGCTTGTCATAAATCTTCATTTTCCGAGTACGCTGTGTACTCTGCCATCCTTCATGACTTGGTAACATAGAAGTGTGCTCGGGATCAGTTTTCGGGTAGACTTTGCTTGAAGAGTATTTCACCAAGTAAAATACTCACCGAGTAGACTTCAGTCTTCTTGACTTTGCCAGACTTTGCCCGACAACTCCTTACGAGCAACCTTGTTCTTCAATGATTCATTTCAGCTCTTTGCTATAAAATAACTTATTAGCAAAGTGTACTCGAGAGTACTGTTCCTTGCTTGAGCTGAACCTTGCCCGATATTACTTAGAGATATTCCTTTAGATTATCAAGCATACTTGGATCATACTTGTTAATGAATACCTTGCCCGGACTTCCAATCACTTGACTTCTTGGACTTGGTCAACCAAACCTTACTTGGAAGAGTAAAATACTTGGTTCTGAAGAACAGACTTGCTTGATAAAGTGAACCTTGCCCGGATTTACATAAACTAGTGTACCTTACCCAGCAATTCACTAATTTGCAAACCCTGCTCAGATATCCACTAAAGAAGACTACTTGAAGATAACCTTGCCCGATAGACAAAATATCGTACCCGGCTAAGTAAAACCTTGCTCGGATGTCTAAGGTGTGCCCGGATCCATACTTAGAGAATTCTGAGGAGGTTGAGAAGATTCCAATCTTCCATATACTTCATTCTGATCAAATCTTTGACTCAACAATCTCCCCCTTAGGTCAATTGTTTGACTCAACAAAGCCCACGAAGATGTTTATCTATATATGTGTGTGTCATGTTTAGGGTTTGGTGTTAAGAAAAAGTGAGTGTATTTGTGTAGCTGTTACATTGCTTAGAGAGAAAAAGATAGAGAGAGTCGCGTGGGCAGACCCGAGGTAGAGCTCGCCTCGGGCCGGCCGTAATATATTTTCTCGTTCGGTATGTAATGTGTTTTGATTAATATGTAAAGTGATCTGCAGATCTATTTATCCCATTCATGTGTATGTTTGTGTTTAATCGTGTTCTTCGTCTCTAACACCATAAACGAGTCATGGAGGATTCCGCACTCCTAGACCTCATGCGGATTTCGTATCGATCACCATCGCACCGGGGACTTACAGATGGGTTACCACACACAAAAAAACACTTTCTAGGATAAATAGTAAAATAATCATCAGCACTGTAATATGGTTGATGCAGTGGGAAAAGTGATCCTTAGAAAGGAACATGACTATAAAATCCATTTGGTTTGAGACCTCGATCATCAAAAGCATTTGTATAATATCAGAGAACTTGTATAACTGAGGTTGTTTTAAATGATTTGTTGTTTTCGAAAATGATCTTTTACTAGGGGGGGACACATTTAAATGAAATACTTTTGTTTTCATTTTCAAATACTCTGTTTCTATTTAAATTAACCGCATACCTACAGCTTGAAGATGAACAACTAGGTATGTTCATCACAACAGGCCTTTTCACATTCACACAATTTTCAACAAAAGTTTCATCATAAACGGTTTCACATTCACTATATGAATCGATGTCAACATTTTCATTCAAAATAACGTAAGAAGTGCCAACATCAACACTCTCACGATTTATGTTATCATCCGAAGATGAGATCAATGTATTTTGCATGGAAATAGAATTATTATTATTACAGACAGAGTTGGTAAATGATCATTTTAAATTCACATTAAAGACAAAAAGTGAATTTGACACTCTTTTCTTTCACAACCCATGTCACTTTTCACTGACCCACTTTCTTCTACACAACCTGCTGAACAAGATGAATCACTATTATAACTAACAGGCACATGAATTGGATTAATAGTTTTTAGAACAGGAGGAACAAATATCTTTAGTCTTAGCACGTGACCAACTTCGTAGATCATTTTGTCCTCAGGTGGGGTATTGAAACTAAAATAGGGTAGACTTGTGTAATTATAATTAAATGGAGGTGGAATGGTGTCATGCTAATAACCCAACCCCGTCTTTTATGTCACCCCCATTTGTGCTCCAGTGATGCCATTTAGCTTATCAGACGACATCTCAAACTTTTCAACATTTATCTTTCTTTGGGCAAGATTTAATTCTAGTTCTTCTATAATTTAACTCATTTATACGTTTTTGGTGAGACTCAACTTGCAGATTAGATTTAAAAAGATTTAGATGTAAACTTTCCATGTCGTCATGATGGGTTTTAATTGTAGTAATGAATACCTTTTCAGCTTTTTGTATTCATCATTCTGATATTTATAGCCTAGGTTTTCTTTAATCAAGGCGAAATTATGAGTTCTATAATTCTCAACTTTATCAATAAAAACTAGAGAGCAAAGAGGTTTATGTACCTCGGGAGTGTTAGCAGTGTCTTGGTTTCCTCCTGGTGCAGAACTTGTAGAAACTTGAACTCCATTCATAAATGCCATTCCAACAAAGGTCAATTGGTTCATTAGCTCACCAAATTGACCTTGCCCTTCTTGTTCGGATGCTTCAACATACTAATGATCAGTGCCCTAGAGCTTGCGCTTGAGTTTCCTTTAGTTGAATTTCCTTAACTAATCCATGGAATTCTATGACCCGAAGAGCTTCTTTGACCCATTGGGGTCTTGTAATTCTTCTTCCCACCTCACTATCAGAGACTTCAGTGATCTTAACATCATTGGCAGTTTGTACCGGCTTTGTGCATTCTATTGCAAAGTGCCCCTTCTCATTATAGTTGTAACAGTGAAGCTTGTCCTTTTAGAAACCAATGCCTTTGATTTTAAAGTCTCTAAAGATGTTTTTTCCATATTTTTTCATGAAATTTAGGGCCTGATGAACTGCCATGGCCATCTGATACTTGATATCTATTTTTTTAAGATCTCTCTTGTTGATTTCTAGGATATCACCTTGCTGGAAAGAGGGGTGCAACAGTTTTCCCTGTAGCAATTCTTCATGACTAGCTAGGAAGGCATTGATCAAGGCAATGTTGGAGTCATCAAGTTGATAGGTGGGTTGATTTGAGCTACTGGTTTTGTTGCTTGCAGACTTACTTATCTCATGATCCTTGAGAGCTTGTTCAACGGATTTGTTAAATGCATCTTGGAATGAGCTTGAGTTTGATGATGCTAGATCACTTGCTGATGACATGAAGGATTTTTTGTTGTCATATTGAGCAGTATAAAATTTCACTTTATCAAAGGGATGAACTGTTGGATGTCATTGGCTGAGAAAGGCTAAGCTGGTTCCAAAACAGTAGAGACCTTGAATTGATTCAAAGAGCTAACATGGTTGTTTAAACTGAGCTTATCATCCATTTCAAAGGACTTGATAGTGGAGATTAAGTCAGACGGAATTGTAATGTTTAGATTTGTTGTTCTTTTGATGGTGATAACAATACTATTCCATGCATAGGGCAGTGAATTAAGCATCTTTAGGTTGATTTTTGACATATCATATTTGATTCCAGAGCTTCTTAGTTTGGCAATCAACTTCTTAAATCTCCGAATGAGAGTTCCAACATATTCTCCTTGAATGTGATTGGACATGTTGAGTTCTCCCCTGAACATTTCCTTTCGACTGTTTCTCATTTCAAGATTATCTTCAAACTTTTCAACCAACGCGTTCTAGAGACCTTTAGCAGTTGTATACTCTCTCATAGGTTTAGCTATATTAGCTGACAGACAGAGACTCAACACACCATATCGTTTCATCATCAAGAATGAATTTCTTAACATTATTAGAGTAGCTTTCAATAGGGGCATGAATTGGTCCATCATCAGTCTTAATGGTAGGCTTGTGAGTACATTTTCAATTGATCGAAGCAGTGGAAATCTGTGACACTCGTCAATTTTAGGTTAACTTCGTTAACCCGAACTCCGTTAATTCAAACTCAGGATCACATGAACTATGTCATTCCAGTTAACGCATTCGTCATTGCATTTAATTAAAGTTAAAGTTTAGATTAAATGTGACAATCATTACACAAATAGTCTTTCGGAGTTTCACCAAACCACACACGAGTAGACTCAAACCGTTGGTGGAAAAACAATAATTAATATAAACAAGTACTCAGTATTAATACGTGTTATGTTTATATATGACTACGTACTTGCATGTGTAACGTTATATCATGGAGGAAATAAACTAGTTGTGCTAGAGATTAAGATAACTAGAAGTTTAGGGTGCAATTTGTAACATGTAATATAATTAATAATATATAAACAACTTATGAACCAAACCCTAATCCCCCCCCCCCCCCCGCCTCCTTGCTATAGGCCGCCCCCCCCCCCCCCTGTTTGATCGACCGAAACCACACACAGACATACATACAAATATTTTACAAGCTTGTTTGAAGGTCCAAGTTGCTAACTAGGTAAATTAAACACTCTATCTAGTCTATTCTATTGATTGTTTGAATCATTACACATGTTAATAAAAAACCCTGAATCTTAAAGTTAATGATTATTGATGAGTTAGGGTTTATTGGTGTGTTTGTTGATGAACACTAGTGAATTGACGACTGGTTGTATTGTTATTGATTATTAATTGCATGTTTCTTTGAAATTGAATCCTTGAGTAAACCCTAAATGTACAAGAAAAGTTTAATTGAGATGCATGGTTGATGGATTATGGGTCTAGAGGATTGTATGCATGATTAATTATTGGAATATTGGATTTTAATAATCTCTATTAAATGGTATTGGCCAATAATAATCCCTATTCGTTTTATCATCACTGGTGGTCCCAAATTCAAAAAAGTTGGCCCTCAATGGTCCCCCGTTAAAAATGACTTAACAGCGTTATAGTTTTTTTCTGAATTTCAAACCAATGTTTTAGGGCTTTTGATCGTTAGGAGGATACGAGTCGATTGGTGTATCCTCCCTATTAAGTTTTACACCAATCGACTCGTATCCTCCTAACGATCAAAAGCCCTAAAACATTGGTTTGAAATTCAGAAAAAACTATAACGCTGTTAAGTCATTTTTAACGGGGGACCATTGGGGGCCAACTTTTTTGAATTTGGGACCACCAGTGGCGATAAAACGAATAGGGATTATTATCGGCCAACACCATTTAATATGGATTATTAAAATCCAATATTCCTTAATTATTCATAGGTTATTATTTTGTTGAAGTTTGTGAAAACTGATGCTGGACAGAATCATAGATGTGTGTTAAAACGGCTGTAACTTGATGTTAATTATATGGTTTGAAGTGATTATTGATACTATTATGTAGTAGGTCGAGTCTAGTTTCTATAGAATCTAAGTTTATAATTTTTGGACATGTGGAAGTCACTTTTTATTAATTTATAAATTAGTTGTGCAGTTCTGATTCGGGAAGCCTTCTTATTGGCTGTTTTGCTAATAGTATTTCTCACAAATGACAATTCCAATTGAGTTGATTCCATTTCTTGAAGTTAATAAATAGAGTGTGGAATCTGAACCAATTGGCCTTGCATTAATTGGATTAACCATGTAACGGGACTGGTCAAGAACTTTTTGTTGCGTATGATGATGACTGTTGTGTACCTACTGTATTGTTTTGATTCTTGTGATAAAACCGTGTATGCTAAAAATAAAATAAAAATATTTTTGAAAAATAACTCACGTGTGCTTCTGTGGTAGATTTTGGTGATTTTATATACATGTTATTAATAGTGAAAAAGAGTAATCTTGACGTGTTAAATTCTGTCTCGGAAACTTAGCTACTAAATTTTTTACTGAATTGTGAAAAGTGATTGTTTGATCGATGTTTGAATTGTGTTTTACATATATGCCCTTGTACTTGATGATTTATTGAAAACATATCGTAGTATCAGTTAATACCATAATTAATCACCCGTAATTTATCACCAACGTGTTGTAGAGTCGCACTTGTTTCACAAACGTAACACGAACACACCTCATGCATAACTTTATATGTGTTGAGTCTAACAACTCACTCATGGTCCAAAACACTTAGAAATCTTATTTTTGTTTTAGATCACTAGTGAGGACTTCTTTTACGCATGCTTTTCTCGGACTACGGTAACTTTGCAAACAGTGAGTTTCACGGTCCCTTTTACTCTTTAACGTTTTTATTAGGGGGGGGGAGATAACATACTCCATACGCTTTAGATTTTGTTTATTCTATATATATCACTTGTAAGGCTAAGTGGCAACAAACCAACTATGTCCAACCGGTTAATATTGGATAATAGCGAGTCAGTGTTGATTAGTACTATTGGGTTTGACAAACCCCACCCAACTCTAAACTCGACTGTAGGTCGAGTGGGTGTAATTTTGGCTAACGCATTAACATGGTCATGGTTGACATGATCGCAAGGCAAATGTATAATCAGCCAGCTTCGGTGTTGAACACTTAGTAATACATGCTTGATAGGTTAGCTACCTATTGATATATATTGACATAACTCTATCTAGTAATGCTAAAATGCAACGCTTAATTTACTTAAACCTGTGAACTCACAAACCTTGTGTTGACACTTTTAGAATGTTTATCTCGGGTAGCCGAGGTGGGCGAGCGGTTTAGGACATGCATGCACTATACTCTTATGGTTTAAATTACTTTTAATTTTATCATGACAATTGTTAATTTAAGTCGTCCTGTGTGACGCAACAAATCACTTTTATTGTTTACGCTTCCGCATTTATTTAAGACTTGTATGTCTTTAGTTGCTTTTACAAGACTTTAATAATGGTGTTTGATATAATTAATGACTGTGATCCTGTTAGTTCACACCCTCTGACGGTAAAACTCGGTTTGTGGACTTTGAGGGTGTGATAAAATCAGTCATTCTTATGAAGTTCTTGAACCTCCATTTGAAATCGTCAAAGTTCCTTACAAAGGTCATGAGCTTAGGACGTTAGTTGTGGTTCCGGTTTCATTCTTAAGCATTCGGCAGCTCTTCAACAACTCAGGATTATGTGACATCTTATTTGTTAGATCAATAGACCAAATAGTTTAGAAAGGAGTAGGAAATGTTGAAAATACAGAGTCAATACAAATCGAATCAAGTGTAAAACAAGTCGATTAGAATAAGGAAACTAAGCAAATGAGAAAACGATTTGAATAAAAAAATAAAATGAATCGAATCGAATGTAACGAACTGAATCGAGTTTTGAAAATTCAATTCCATTAGAATAAGTTTGATTCAATTCAAATAAATTCGAGTGGATTTAAATAGATTCGATTAGAATTAATTCGAATCGATTGAAATTTCCAGAAAGTACAATTTTCACTTTTTACGTACGGATATGACAATAAACACCCTGTTTTACCACGTTTGAGCCTTCAATCACCACTAGAAACCCGAAGCACACTCAAGCGTAACTTTAAACCAAATTTCAAGCTTGTAAACACACGTCTTTAGCCCTAATCCCATGTCAAGCACTTGAACACACTTTTTTGTGCAAGAAAACAACTTACAAACACTCAAACAAGACCAAAATTCAAGGTTATGACTTAAGAACCTCAACTAGTAGAGCCGAAAGCACTGATCGAGTTGTTGGTCCAAGAATGGATCTAAAAACAAGTTCTTGAATCAATATCAACTACTAGCTAGCGAAAATCACTAGTAGGTAACCGAGATCTCGGATCTTGTAAGTGTTTGAATATATCTCCAGTTTTGGTAAGAAAGATAGAGTAGAGGGAGTTGGTAGATTGATAAGATTTTTTAGCAAAAAGGTTAGTTATGTATGCACGTGCTTCCCTATTTGATAAGAGAAGCATGTCATGAATCTATTTCATTATATAATCGGCCTAGTGGGCTCTAAATACATGGCATCGGGTCTAAACAAACATAACGAAACCGACAGCTACTAAAATACATTGTGAGTAAATCTAAATAATACAAAAGACTATGACACAAATTAGGGCATCACAAAAATTACCTTAATTGGGTACTTTGTTTAGGTGGTGAATAGGAACTAAAAGGATCATTTGGCCCCGCCCCTGACTGGCAACTTTCTTCCATTGTTGAGAAGGCTAGAGAAACAAATGTTTGTGGTCATGAAGTGGGAAATTGTTGAAGATGTTGTGGATACTCCGTAGGATAATACTGGTAACAAGTATTCCAATGTGCATGTGAGCGAACATCAAAGCTTTCATATTTCTCAATCTTAAATGTGTAAAGAACATAAAAAATGTATACTTATTTACTTTTACAAGTAATTACACGGATGGTTGATTTGGTTTACCTAAATAAGGATGTGATTAAATCGTCGGTGTAGGCTATGATGGCCATCTATTGTTTGGCGTGGCAATCTATGTTGCAGCCATAATGAAGATGAAGATCTGAACTATTCACAGAGGACGCAACACCAACTGGCCGCAACGCGATGGGTCTTAATACTAGTTTAAGTAAAGACACATTAATTTTGAATGTCGTGATGACATTTTGTTGTTATATTTTGATCCAATATGCAATGCTTGTACATCTCATTGCTTAATTTTCCCTGAAAACATATTTAAAAACGTCAATACTAGGTTGGTGAGTTCACTTGTTTTATCGACGTGATAAACAAAACTGTTGTTAGTTACAAAACCTTGAATAAGTGCGAGAGTGAAATAAAACCATGAATGATCCTTTGTAAGCTTGCAACGAATACGAAGTTAATATGCAACACATGCCCATAACCAACCTAAGACTTATTAATCGTAAATATGCCCAACATCCATGATTAATTCTTAAAATTTTATGTGCCTCACTCGATAATGTGCATCCGACATGAGCTGGGAGGTTGTCCCATGTGACACCCGACATTTTTAGGTCAATCATGTAAACTAAAATTTGGTATCTCCTTTAACTCCATTAGGAAACATACATGCATCTCATGTGTCGCGTGACCAAACATATAAGTTTGTCCACGAACATTGGTGGTCAAATAAAAAAGGTGTTGGAAAATAATGTTAAGATCCACATAAATTAAATTATGTGTCATGTGCTTACATGAGAAACCATACATGTTATAATTTGATTATATTGCATATATGATATGTGCCTACATGTAATGAGATGCAAGATCTTGCATTAAATCTTGTGCATGTAACATTTTAAAGATAATAGAAGATGAATATAATAATTAAAAGAAAACTCATTAAGTATAATATTTATATAAACCAGTTATTATGGTTTATGATCATAATAATATTATGGCTACATGAGTTATAAGTCTTTTGGCTAACATTTTTCTCTTTTTCTTCCTTCCCTTTGCTGCAAATCACAGACTCACACACATCCATCATTTTGTTTTTGTCTCTAGCACTCACATATAAACATATTGTTTAATTTGGATCAAGAACATCTTATTGGCAGAATTGTTGATTTCTTTACACATAGCAAGTAAGTGATAATTGTTATTTTATTTACGATTCCTATTTTCCTATGGGAAACCTAGTATTCAAGTATCGATAAAACTTTCTATAATGGTTAATTGGTTTGTGTGACCGATTAAGAACCCAAAATGTTGCATAGAACGCATTGTTGCATAAGTTTTGTTGTTAATAAAAGCTTTCGAATGATTCTTGATCCTATGATGTTTAACTTTGAGTCTAGTTTTCAAAAGGGTATATATGTTATTTTGGAGGAGTTTTGAATAGCCTTTTTAATTTTATAAAAACGTTTGTCAAGTCACTTACGGAGATTGATTCACTAACCTTGATTCCCGACAATATAACTTCCACTTGACAAGTCCAAATGGGTTGGTTCCAATTCTGAAACATCATATTTTGAGTTAGTATTCTAACCCAATTTTCCTTGCATGATTTGGTTCAATATGGAATTTTAAACAAATTAATACTTTACGTTGCGCACTGAAATAACTACACGTACCATTGTGTAATGTATGAATTTAATTGATTTTTATGTACATTTGAAAAATGCAAAAAAAATAGTTTGGCAAACCCAGGACTTGTAGTTTACTGTGCTAAAAATTTTATAATCAAATTCGGTTTTTTGATGGGGTAGAAAATAGGTTTTGTAGGGTTAAAATCTGCCTTGTTAATTCAAACTTGTTATGCATGTAATATGATGATCTTTATGACCATTTGTGCACTAATTGACGTTGTTGATTGTTAGAACATAATTTGGCCATTAAAAAGTACTTTTCTAAATGGTTAGTCTTGCTTGAAGTGTTAGATTGTGGTAAAACTTGATTGGATCATGATTATTGCATGAAAAGTGATTTGGTGCGTATGCCATGTATTATTAATAAACATGTAAATAGAAATGACGCTTATAAATTATAAGTTAATATATTCGATTATAAGTCACCAACGGGTTATCGGGTTAACTATGTCAAAATTTGGTCAGCGGTCAACCCGGTCAACCTTTTTTGGTGAGAAACGTTTATATGAGCCAAGATCTAGCCGCTAACACGATACATCAATACGATACAAATACGTTCAATACAATTCATTACGTTAATGATGAAATACATACATTATGGTGAATACAATAAGTTATGGAGAGAATCCTACATGGTAACAGTATGAACTAAATTAAGACTCGGATCACTCTTTATTCAAAGAATAGGATCAGCCTATTTATAGGCATAGACCCTATTCGTTATACAATACTAACGAATGGGTGATCCTATTCACGAATGGCTTCCCATTAGTTATCTCTCCATAACGAATGGGAAATACATTAATAATTAAGCCTACATTTGTTAAATTACATAACGAATGGGCTTATAATTTAACGAATAGTCCTAGTTAACTAACAAATGGACCCGTTCGCTATACAATCCTTAGTGAATGGCCATTTTACAATAAACTTAAAGAGTAGACTATCTATAACTTATTCGATCAGCTACGGTCACCAAATCATGCACTAACATTTGGTCAACTGTCAACAAAGTTGGACATTGACAAAGGTTAACAAAAATTAAATCTTGGTCAAGGTCAACAAAAGTCAAAATTTGGTCAACACATAAATAAAAAATGGAATTATGTTGTACTAGGGTTCCATGAAGTATATCACATATGCTCACGTGCTTGTATACTTTAGGATACTTGTACATGGCACTCTACATTTAGTTGTTCACTTTCACTTAGAATGTATTTGAGTTGAGTTTTACGGTCTCTTTCTCTTTCTTACTCCATTTTGGGGGAGAAAACATGCACAAATATTTTGGATATTGTAAGACTGTTTTATCTCTTGGATACTTAGTGCAATTACCAACTGAAATCCCTTACACACATTCGACCGTTAACTAAGGTTAATTGACGAGGCAATATTAAGTAGTACTACTGGGTTTTACAAATTCCACATGTGCTAAAACTCAAATGGAGCTCGGACGGGTGTGACATTGACCTAAAGACATTGTCAAGTTCCGGTAAAGCTTGGCGGGAGGCACACAAACTAACACATGTCAACTTTGATCGAGATGGACCCCACACTATTGTATCATGATATCTAGAGTAATTAACTAATGATAAAACATTATTTTCCTTATCTGCACATTTAAAAAACTTGTTTCCTTAACATGAATAAACAAGAATAAACAAGAAATAAAAGAAAAAAACGAAAATTCCCTAAAAAGGGCGCCGCGCCGCGCCTAGGCAAATGCCTAGGATGCCTAGGCCCGCCTAGGCCTTCTGGTCAGCCAAAAATTGCAAGCCCAAGCCCATTCTCGCTTATATAAACATCTTCATTCCCTAGCCGATCCTAAGCAATATTGCAGCCGATTTTGAGCCAGAAACCAAGGGTTTGAAGGAATCTTGGAGCTAGGAATCAAGGAGGATCAAGAGAGCTTTCATCCGGGTGTTCTAGGATCAATTGCTAAGGGTTTTATCGCTCTAACTTTCGTTCCTTGTTCATTATTTATCATGTCTTGCTTCTTTGTTTCTAAGACTTGTTTAGGGTTGTTTTTAATAATGATTCTAGGCTAGACTTCATGTCTACCTAGGTTCGATGAACATGTTTGAGACTTGATTCTTGCTTTGGACTTATGTTTTGATTATAGTTTGTTGAATTAATAGTAAAAGACTTGATTTTGCTTTCATGATGCATATGAATGTTTATTATCTTGATTGATTGTTAATTATAGCTTCACATGGATCTTGTTTTCTATTGATTGTGTTCTTTAGATCTTAGGTTTCATGTTTAATCTTTACTTGGTGGTTTGATTATTATGGTTGAATAGGCCTATTAGATCATAGAAGCTTGTTGATAGTTGGTTAGGGTTTTAAATGTTTTGCTAAATTCCAATAGCTGTAAGGTGAGGGGTTGTTCATGTGTCTTGGTCAATTGCATGCTAGGATAGTAGTGACAATATTCTTGCTTATTGTGTTGATCCATGTTTATGATGTCATGTTAGTTTATCAATTTATATAGAGTTTAGTGTTTCGTAAGATTGCTTGCTTTAGATACTATTAATTAACCCTAATTGATGACTTTGCGAAAATCAATAATACTGATTGCTTAATAATCTAATAATTGGTCTTTGGGATTTCGTTAGATTCAGTCAAGGGTCCTTAGGGTTTTGTTAGATGAATATGTTTAGAAATCAGTTGCCATAATAATGTTATTTGTCAATTGCTTGATGATTGTTGATACATGGGATTCTTATCTAGGTAGATTCCTTCTCTGATTGGTTTCGATCTTGTGTTTAATTGCTTGTCTCTCGTTTGCTTGTTTATTTACTTTCTTAGTTTAATATTAGTTTAAAAATCCCCCTTAAAACATTAATAATAAATAGTCGTGTCGTAAGTCGAGTCTAATTAGTTAGTTAACGTAATTTATAGAGTCCTGTGGGTTCGATATTCCGGACTTACTTAGCTTTAGTACAATTGACCGGTTCACTTGCCGGTGTTTTGTGTAGTTGAGTCTTAAGTCTAGTTTTTATTACTTGTTAATTTAGTTAATATTTAATTGACTGTTTTAAGCACATCATTGACCCTTTTAGAAGATGCACATTAGGAGTTAGGATTGCATCATGGTTGCATAGCTTTCATAAAAAAAAAACTAAGCATGTTTTGTGCTCATGAATTGTAATGTTTGGGTGTCTAAATTGTACTCTAGAATTTTGGAACTACTACTTGTTTTTACGCTTCCGCAAACGCAATATACGTTGTAACAATACTTTCTCGAATTAATGAGTAACAATAAATGGAGTTTTTTTTTTACATTAATAAATAGTTCTTTCAGTATGGCACAAGATCCTAGTATGCCACACCCCATTAGTACTACTCACATAATTCCAAATCAAGCCATAGTTAATGGTTACAATTGTAATGGATCTTTCGATCCCAAGTGACTGATCTTTCGATCCCTAGGGCTACCAACTCATGTTCATATAATGATCAATATCTTGTATTTCGATTATTGCATAAAATAGTGCAAGTATGTTTCCCCATAGTTGTAAAATAGTAAAAAGGGGCAGTGAAACTCACCTTGTGAGTTCGGTGTTTAGTTTGCTAGTTAATTCAACACTTAGGGTCATTTAGCTATCATTTTCTAATCACAGTCGGTTTATGCTAGTTATTTCACCCAACTAACCGTTTTATTTATTTCGTTTACGTCGGTTGCTTTCTCCCAACCGACCGTATCTTTAATTTTTGGACAACCCTTTAATGATGAGTTCTTATATACTTTTAAATATAGATACTTAAATATTATATAAATATTAAGAGTATACTTTATTATTTCTGTTTCAAGTTTAATTATGTCGGTTTCTTATACCTTGTTATTTTATCCAACGAGTTGTTTGATTTGAGTAATAAATAAGTATGTAGTTGTAGTTATTTCTAGGTAATATTTTGTTAACTTGTGATCAATATTTTTAGTAAAACATGATATATTATACTTGTGTTCGTAATTTATGAACCGACTTTGTATAAAGTTTCAGTTGTTTACCCCGTGACAATTATTATTTTTATGTTTAATTTATGTATGTATAGTTCTCTAAAATAGATTCATTCATGCAAAAATTATCATTTTGACACAAAAATGTCATACCTTTTATAATTTATATATAGTAAAAGAGAAAGTTGATGCCACAAAACTGAAATAGGCTCAGAATCATATATTAGAAATTTGTGCAACTAAAACAATTAAGTTAGCTCTGGTCTGTTGGCTTTGCTGTTGTTATTTGGTGGTGTTTTCTTGATTTGTTGAACCGGGATCGAATCTTGGCAAAACAAAATATTTTTCATGTGTCATTATATTGGTGGGCCATCAAACCTGTGTACAAACATAAAAGAGGGCATAAATCAGCTGTGAACAAGAAAATCACTCTCATACTGCAAACTTCAAGCAAAAACCGGTACTAGAAAATGTTGTTATTTGATTTCTTGATTAAGTTTTTGATGTATATGAAGTTATGAATTGAGATTGTTATATAATTATAACTTAAAGTACATAAAACTTTGCTTTGCTTTGCTTTAGACCTTTAGTGTTTCATAGTCATTTGTTTTAGTGCATTAAAAGTGTTCTCGAATAATTTCTAAGTTACTCCATGAAGTATAATTGTTTAGTAACTTATTTATGGAACACTAATTTCACCATTTGAACATATGTTCTAATTAAAGATGAGCTGATATTTGAAAGTTGCATTTAACTAGTTTATTATGACTTTAAAGTCAGCTATTTTTACAATCCTTTTTTTGGTAGATTTCTAAACACAATTGGGTTGTTTATATGAAAGGAACGTCACATTCTACAATATTACAACCCCTATGTTTGTAGCATAGTGGTGAATATTGTAAGCATAGATGCACACTTCACTCTGATTATGCATATTTGGTAATATAAGCAGCAAGGATGTTTCGCTTTTTGGTGTGACAACTTTTGTTACAGCCATGTCTGGAACTTGAACCTCGGGGAATTCGGTTCATATGCCACTACGTTAGCTGCAGAGTGGTAAATATTGGAACCATACCTCACTCTAATCTTGCCTAAAGAGTTGTAGAATCATTGTTTTTTAAGTTATGATAATTAAACTCGAGAAGAGTCAATTGACTTTCGGTCACAAAGATTTGAGCTTCAGTTATACCCCTCCCGCCCATCGCAACGCGGCGGGTAAAAATACTAGTGGAAAGTATAATTCGACATATATTTTCCGTTTTCTATGGTTTTGCCTACAAATCTAATCTAATCTAACTATCTATATAATTGTCTACCATAAAATCCTACGTGTCGCTCTCACGTCGCTCCCCACCCCTTCTAAAGTCATCAAATTGCTTGCTTGATTTGTAAATGGAGAGCTCTCACTGATTTAACCTGATTTTTGATCTGACGGGTGGGCGCAACCCTATTTAGCTGAAACGGGTTATAATATAGAAAACAGAGTTATCCCTTCATTTATCTTCTCTCAACAAATCCTAAATTAGCCTTCTTCATCTGCTCCGTCGTCTGCCTCCCTCTCTCTACTCTTCTGCTTCTCTCATTCAATTTCTAATATAATTTATTATCTCATCCTAACTTTAAAAACCCTAATTCTGAATCAATTAGTCATTTATGATTCCTAAAGTAAAATTGATTGTTAGGGTTGATTGAAACATTTATTATAATGACGATACTCACTACCTTCGGATTTGGAGACGATTGTGAAGAATCAGACGATGTCACATGTTTTTCATATAATTTATTGTTTTATATATTAATTGTTATATATGCTAAGCAGTTCTTATACTGGAAGGTTCTCCACATGATGATGATCATGGATTAAAAGTTTAAATATGTTTGATTAGATTAAAATTGTGATGAATTTGTACTGGGGAGATGCAAGGGAGAAGCTGACTGAGGGGATTGAGGACCTAAAGTTGGATACAACGGTCATGGGTTGCAGAGGACTCAGTGCTCTCAAGAGGCATCTTAATTTCCTTTATTTCGTCTTATCTGATCACCATACTGAGATAACATTCTAACTGAACTGAACTGAACTGTTATGGCTAAGAGCAAAACTTGATAAATTTTATTTCTCAAGTCATTAACTTCAAATATTAAAAAAAACATAATAGTTTGTTTTGATACATTTTCAGAGTCCATGCAGAGGTTATATTATTCCAAAAAAATGTTCATTATCATTATTTTACAATACATTAGGATAAATGATAACAACTTCAATGGACCAATACCTGTTTTCATACAAGACCGGAGACAAATTTCTTGACCGTAATATTATTTGTTGTTTATATCATTTAATTGCATCACAACACTAACATATACATTACACCAGGCATTCATTCCATTGATCTTATTTGTTGTTTGTTCTTTCTAAAGTGAAATGATTCACGAATAGTAATTGAGTGATTGACAAACATCGGTATATTAGTTTAATTGCTTTCAGAGTAGATAGAAGGTTAGGGTTCACAATATATCAGGGTAGGTGAGCATAGATTATTGTCTTGCTTAATTTGTTTAACTATTAAGAATTAAGAGATAGATAATATCTCATATTTGTGATTAGTTATAGAAACTGTGATTTAGAGTATATGGGCTTTACATGTTAGGGTTTACTGTATATCATACTAGGAGATCATAGATTTTCGTCATATGGCTTACATTAATATTTATTAATTGCTAAAACTACAGTCTTACATCTTGACACTGTTTTGCTATTTGTACAACGATTTTTCTGCACTATTGCCACATTTTTAATGGGTTTAGTCACCATATACGTGGCTTCTAATAAGGCTTCTTCGAACATTTCCCCAACCCTACCACCATAAGAAAGAGTTCAGACATAGAGACGCATGTTGGCTATTTGCAATTTGTTTCATATAATCACTCTGATTATATTATTTTGTTTTTGTGATTTAATATTTTATTTTCAAATTTGAAATTGACGTCGAATTAAACGAAAACACTATTTCGTTTCTTGGGTTTGTAATGCAACCAACTGAATGCAGGTCACATTGTTTTTACAGGTTCCAATAAAGTGGCTAGAAGATCGAGTCACTGCCCTTTAACAGCTACTTCCGCCTTTTCGGAAAGGTATTCTAGATTTTAATGTTCTTGAAAGTTGGATTACGATATATAATTTAGGCTTATAAGTTATAAAAATAGGATTCATCTTACATCCATCATTTAGAAAATAAGTATTGATACAAGTAAATTGACCAAATATAGATAAGCATGTGTTAACAGTTCAGAAATGAGTATACAAAATGGGATGTGATCCTCCCACACCACCCCCACATGGCTATACGGCTCGTATAGGCCTATACGGCCGTATAGGGTACGCATGTCTGACAAGGGGACAAAAAAACAGCTTTTTGCAGCCTATACGACCGTATAGGCCTATACGACCGTATAGGCATTAAATGGCTCGTATTGCCTTCTGACAAAACATAAAAGCTATACGGTCGTATAGGGCTATACGACCGTATAGAAATAAAAGCTATACGGTCGTATAGAGCTATATGACCGTATAGAAAACATTTGCAGAAACATTCAGACTGCCTTAATCGCTGCCGGAAAACGACTATACGGGCCTATACGACTGTAGGAGCATTACCCAGAATTAAAAAAAATTAAATTATGATCGGCAATCAAATTGGGGTGTAAAATTTTGATGGCAAATGGATGGGAACTTGGGTGGATCGTAGATAAGGAGAAGCGTTTAATCAAATAAAATGGAGTAAAAAAATGTTTTTGGTTTAATGTAAAGGCTTTTAATCAAAACGACATTTAAGCCCGCTAAGATAAACGAGCCAAATACGACTCGTATAAATCACATATATTGTATATATGGTCATCATTAAAAAAAAGTGTCTATACGGCCGTATAGGCCTATACGACCCTTATAGGCCTATATGAGGCACTATAAACGATGGCCGACAACCTCAGACACAAACTGACACGCTTCAGGTCTTATACGACCGTATAGCTCTATACGAGCCATATAGGACAAAAAATGGTGTATGAAGATCCAAGGTGGTGTGGGAGGATACCTTGCCATACAAAATTTAACCCCTCTATTGGTTGCAGTTATTAAATTGTTATAGCTTCTGGTTAATTGAAATAATGAAGCTCATTTAGATGGTGTAGCAAGCAAACAACTTAACATTGATGAAACTCAAAATAGATGATCCATGAATACCCATCTTTTTTTCTAAATCTGTCATTCTTCTTTCTTTCTTGCATCAAAGTTTTGTTCCATTTGTGATCAGCGCTGCATAATAATTATTAGCTTCTGTTCAATGTATGTAAATAGGGTTTCTTGATGACTTTGTGAATTAAATTGGTTACTTTACAAGTTTACAACCATGTCCAATCCCCATTTAAGAGTTTAATATGCAATTATGAAAGTTTGATTCACTTTATTCTTCAATTTATCACCTTTATTTATTATCTATCCATATTAAAAAGACAATGCATCAAAAGTTTAAAATAAAAAAAGATCTTTTATAATTACTACTACTTCTGTATTTAATTATATTTAAAGGCTCTTTACAAATTTTATTCACATGTCATTTTTCCTATGTCAATAGATCCTGGTAAGTAATATGAATAACTAAATTGTCTATGTGAATGTGTTCCGAGTCGAGGTTTTTAATGGTTTTGTTTTTCGTGTGAACAAAGTACTTCATTTTTTATTGGGTTAAAACGTGTTTGCTCAGGTCGGTACTAAAAAAAACCCAAAATCAACCCATTTGCATATTTATAATGGGTCAAAAAAATTTTGTTTTAGAAAGGACTAATAACATCATTTTTTATCGTGTTGTTCGGGTCATAAATACGACGAAAGGATTGAAAGTTTGTGCTTTGTATACAAAATTAATTAAGTACAAAAATGTAATTAAACAAATATTTGATTTGCATGATACAAAATTGGTTGAAACGAATCGTCATTACCGTGTTTACCAATTTTAATTTTATCCGCTATGTTAAAGGTCATTTTTAAAAAATACAAACCACAAAATGATCAAAAAACTTTTGGATTTAAAACTTGTTTTGCCGGTTAAAACCGGTATTAAAAAAACCCGACGGTATGATGTTTTAGTAAACCGCCCAAAAATACTGGGCTCTAAATACCGGTTGTTTTACAAAAATCAGATATAACCGGTTCAACCGGCCGTATGTACCGGTTTTAAAACAGTGGGTTAAATAGAATCCTTAACGAACAACGACGATGGTTAGTCTTGATAGTTTGATTGATTTTGTTATTAAGGCATTCTTGATGCTAATACGAGATGTCAATTTCACCTTCTAATTTCATTTGATTCTTTTTTCATTTAATTGCTGATAACCTAATTTTTATGGTTTGTTAATTTGGCGAAATTGCCTTAATTTAATAATAATATGAGCAATTTAGGTTGTTTTTGTTTTTGCTTCAAACATCTGCAAGAGGTTTATGTCTGCGGGCGTGCAGGCATAAGCCTTTAAAACAGTTTGTTTAAAATAATAAAAAAGATCTGAAAACTACTTTTATGATCTTAAAAAATCTATACTCTTTAATAAAAGGCTACAAGTTTTGCCACTTGTCACTCCTATATTAAGCCTCACCCTTTTTAGAAAATTTGTAATAGTAAAATAATAATTTTTAAACTTTATGTTTCAAAATTTACTAATTTAATATTTACATCATTTTTTTTTCAAACATTTGATATTTTTAATTAACTTTTACTTTAAAATTATTTTAAAGACTATTGTACAACGACTGTTAATAGTGTTTAACGGTTTATTGTTTCTTATATATTGATTATTTATTAAATATTGTATTTTCAAAAACTACCCGTGTATTACACGGGCCTCAAACTAGTAAGCTGATATCCACCATCTTCAAACGTCTTTACACTTCTTAACATCCTACAACACCCAATGTACAACAACACCACCACCACCACCCACCGTCCGCCGCCGCCACCACCGACGTACACCACCACCACCCACCGTCTGCCACTGCCGCCATCCACAACCACCACCCACCGTCTGCCACCACCACCACCCACCATCCACCACCACCACCACCACCCACCTTCCGCCGCCACCACCACCCACCACAATCGTCCATCACCACCATCCACTGTCCACCAACATCGTTCACCTCCTACCACAATCGTCTACCACCATTCACTTTCATAGTTCGTACACCACCACTCACTTGCATAGTTCGTACACCACCACTAATTATTTTAGCAGTTATAGACGTTAAATGACTTCTATCCACTGTGATATATATGATAGGTAACTAATTTTCAGCCTATGTAGACGATATCCAGTTTATAAAACAAACAGTATTATATTTTCAGATTGCAGACCTCAGACCACATCTTCAGTTGCAAACATGAAATCAGATAAAATCATATTGCAGACAGTTTTTGTCTTCAAAAACAAACAGCACCTTAGTGATACAAGAAGATGATGAAGAAGTAATAAAGCATATGTGCTTGCAAACGGTTTACCTTTTTAATCCTTAATGGTTTAAATAATATGAAGAAAACCTAAATAAACCCGTGTAATATGCGGGCTAAAAACTAGTATATATAATATTATTATTTATTGTTTTGAACTTATACTTTACATAGTTTTATTTTGAAGTTGTATTTTAAGCTTTATAAACGTATAATTTTTATATTTTCTAAAACGCTTTTTTTCATTTCATAAAGTTATGAAATGGATGTTAACTCCAAAACATGTTTATTCTCATCTTAAAACCGTATACGTTTAAACAAACGTGTTTTTTTCAATTAAAATACTTTTAAATAATATTTTACACCCAACAGTTGTATAATTTTCCAATACAACCATTTTCATTTAAAATCACCATTATTCATATATTTTCCATATTTTCCTCATCAATTCCGACATCTGTTTATCAACACTTATAGGTGTTAGGCACTTTATGTTTTTTTTTTCATGTATAAAAAATTCGTTGGTAATAAATTCACTTTTTATTTTTATACCATACTATTTGGGTTAGTGTGCATAAATATCATCACTTTTATATATATACTTGTGATAATGGTTCGTTTAAGATGACAAAGCAAGAACACTTGAGCTAGTTTCCACTTTGTGATGCATGGCTCGATAACTTCATGCTCCTAACCATCGTTTTAGATTGACAAGTGGTACCGCGTTCAATGCGTTCGGTTCACACGAAGAGACCAATGAGTGTTCCGGTTCTAATAGCAGACTGTAGAGGTATCCTTGGTAGGTCTTGGAGTCATAACCGGGTGGTGCGCCGACAGTAACTGGTCTTTGGTGGCGGTTGTTGGTGTTGGCTTTTGGTTTGAACTTTGAACCGAGGGAGAGAGAGTATAAAGAGAGGAAGAAGGATGGAAAGATGGTTGTTGTAATAATGGTAAAACACGCCACCCAATAGGTGGGATTCGGTATATATAAAACAATATTACAATAATGATACATTAAGAAATTATAATTACAAAACAATACGATAAGTTATTATTTCACTTTAACATCCCTCCTCAAGCGAAATGGTGGAGGACCAAGATGTATCATAGCACGGAAGAACTCGAACTAAGAGCGTGGAAGACTCTTAGTGAAAATATCTGCCACTTGAAGCTTGGTAGGAACAAACTTAGTGTACAACCGTCCAGAAGAAACCAATTCACGAATGAAGTGATAGTCCTGATCAATATACTTTGCCCTTTTATGTGCCACTGGGTTTTGAGCATGAAAAGGGCACTTTGATTGTCACACAAAAGAGTATGTCGATCTGGAGGCAACGCATGAAACTCACTCAACAAGTGAGTAATCCAAATGATTTTGGTGCAGTATTTGCCATAGCACGGTACTCGGATTCACAGCTAGAACGAGACACAATAGGTTGTTTATTCGCACTCCAAGAAATAAGGTTACCACCAAAAAATGGAGTAGCCATAGGTAGGGCGCCAGGTCTCAATACTGTTGGAATACCGTATGCCCGAGACACATAATTAGGTTAATGTGGCTAGCTGTGTTTGATCCAAGTCGGGTCATACCCAATAACGAGTTAGACACACACCAATTATGTATTTGTTAAGATAAGATCTATAAGACAAATACAGAACATGACGCATTCAGAAAATCGGGTTTCTGAATACTTACTTGAAAGTGTTAAATAAATTAATTGGTTAATTTATTTATTCAAATAATTATTATTGGAATGATTATTTAAATATGTGTTCTTTTATAAAATGGTTTATAAAAGATGGGGTGTTTATATATATTTTATAAAGTATAAAATAAATAAAATAAAAAATAAATAAATAAATAAATAATTATTGGGGCCGGTTTTAGGGTGGGCCCCACACCCCAATGTCTTGGTCAAATTTTGTCATGTATTTGGTGGAAGTTGAGTAAACATTACTTGACTAAAAACTAACATCATGGATGAAAAGATTTGAAAAAGGTTGAGTGTGAATATATAGATATTCTTTCAAGTAACAACATATACTTTCAAGTAACAAAAGAACAATAACTCTTTCCTTTTTCTTGGTTCTTGTTTTTCGGCCAAGATCAAAAGAAGAGGCTCGGGTCTCGGTTATTCGTGTTCAAGCTCCCTAACATAGCTCGGTGTGTGTTGGAGGCTCGGGGTATATTCTGTTTGAGGATTTTCCCTTTGAAAGTCTAGCATTAACATCATCATCTTCTTCAACATCAACTACACTCTTAAAAGGTTAAGAATGTAAGTGTTTATGGCTTTGATAGTTTAGTTTTCCCGTATCATTTGATCCTTGCTTCGGGTTTCTAATATATAGATTATTGGTAATCTTATAACATGAATAAATTAGGTTGTTCATGTACACATTTCCTATAAACTTGTAATATATATACATATATATACACATGGATACATATGTTTAGTTTGTTTATATCACGCTTCCGCCTTAATTGTGACTAGTTAAGTGGTTAACTAAGTTTATAATATCCATAGAAACCCAACAAATGGCATCAAGAGCCGGGATACGGGAAACTAAGCTTCGGGTTTTCGGTTTTATATTTTCCCCTTGAAAGATTTTATACGAAAATTAACATGCATGAATTTTGTATTTAATCTTGTTATTTTTTTTTTTGGCTTTGTTCAAAGAAAAAAAAAATAATAATAATAATAAAACCGAATATATGGGCCGAAGCCCAATTCGGATGATATTGGGCCGAAGCCCACTTCATTAGGTTAATGGGTTAACCGAGAAGAAAAAAAGGAGGGGAGAAAGTGAAATGGGCCGAAGCCCATTTTGGTTAAATGGGCCGAAGCCCATGAGACCTTTCATTGGGCCGAAGCCCATGTGTTTTGGACATGTGGGCCGAAGCTCATAATCAAGTTATTGGGTCAAGCCCAAAATGGGTTGGGCTAGGCTCGATAAAGTCAAGGGGTTTTGAAACGGGATCCTAAAACATAACGGGTTATGTTTATTAATTATTAAAACTAGACCGAGCCGTAGACCAAAATGGATGTTTATTTGTGGTTGATAATTGTAATTAATTATTCAAGTTTCGGTTTGTAATAATTAATTAGGGGCAGTTTTGTAATTATTTATTCATATTGGTATGTAATAAATAGATTATTTGTAATATCTTTATTTTATAGAAAAAATGTATTAGGACATTTGTTTTGTAAATTTAAAGAAGATTGCAAAATTGGAAGTTTGGGCCTTATTGGGCCGGGTATGGTGATAATGGGTCTCACAAGCCCATTAAGGGGATTCAAGCCCAAAAGGACCTAAGCCCACCTATTGAGCCCAAATGGAAGCTTATGGAAGCTAAGGCCCAAGTTCAAGCCCAATGGATCACAACGGGGTTGAAGAAGATGCTCGAAGCATTTGGATGCGGGATCGAGTGGGAGCTACAACATCCATGTGTCATGTGTCCCTTAGGATCGGACCTAAGACACACACTTGTTTCGGCTAACAAGTGTGGTCTAACTTAGTGGCTCGTGTCTAGTATAATTGTGTATGCTTGTTAATTGATTGTTTGATTATGTGGTTGCTAGATATTAGGATATCAACTTCGTCACATAGAATTAATTAACAAAGCATAAAACGGGTTCTAATAATTATCGGTAATTACGTGACACATAGTTTAATAAAATGGATTTATTAACTAGCCGTCTCACGCCCATAATAAAATGGTTTTATTATAAATTAGAATTTTGAAAATGGTTTCAAAATATCATGTTACTAAATGCATGTTAGAACATGATTTAAAGTTTTACAACTAGAATTATTAAAACTAAAAATCCCTTTTAAAATTAAGGATAATAAGTCAAACACCATCCTTTTGTATAACGCTTAACATATTAGTAAGCTCTTAGTGGGAAAAAGGTCACCTAACCGCGTAGAGTAAATTAATATGTTGAGGTAATATTGGCATATAAATGGGAAAAAGGTTACCTAACCGTTTGTATGTTGATATTACAAGTTGATACAAGTAGGACGACTTAAATTAGAACCATGTGAAGAGGGTCACCCAAGCATGGGGTCTAATAGGTGTTGATGGGATAAACATGCCGACACGAAATATGATTTCGAACCGGTCCTATAAACTCTAGAAGTTGCAAAAGGGTTTGCAGTTGTTATGAATAACTACCTTGATAAACCGACAATGGGAAAAAGGTCACCTAACCGGAGTCGGGTTTATCGTTGGATTCTAGATTTTAATTATTAATTATATTTGGTATATATAAAAGGGTATTAATAATTAAAAAGGTAAAACACTAAAATGAACTTAATTAAAATTCTGCAGATGGCCGCACACGTCGACGACAACATAATCCCTAACGTCCAAAATGTATCTCTCCGATCTATTCTCGCTAAAGACCGTCTTAACCACAATAACTTTTCGGATTGGTTCCGAAATTTAAGGATTGTTCTAAAACAAGAAAAATTATATCATGTTTTGGAAACACCTATCCCCAACGAACCGGAAGAGGGAAGTGAGGTCGAATATATGAATTGGGTCCAACAGACGGAAGATTCCATTCAAGTGTCATGCCTCATGTTGGCGACTATGGTTCCCGAAATCCAAAAGGATTTCGAAAACCATAATGCGTACGACATGATTACTCAACTTAAGGAAATGTTCCTTAAGCAATCAAGAGTTGAAAGGTTCGAAACGGTTCGAGCCTTGCATGCATGTAGAATGGATGATAATCAACCAGTTTCAACTTATGTACTTAAGATAAAAAGTTACATTGATCGCCTCGCCAAGCTCAATTGTCCCATCTCAAAAGAGTTAGCAACGGATTTGATCCTTAACTCCCTGTCGAAAAGGTTCGACACTTTCGTGTTAAATTATAACATGAATGGGTGGGACAAAAACATTGGAGAACTTCACTCAATGCTTAAAACAGCCGAGGCGAGCATGGGTAAAAGGGTTTTACCCGTGTTTGCGATCAATGAAGGTAAATCCAAGAATCGATCTCAACCCAATTCTAAGGCTAAGGTAGCAAAAAGAAAGGGTCCTCCTGTGCATCTTAAGGGTAAGAGCAAATCACCGGTTATGGCAAAGAAACAAAAGGTTGTGGAACCGAGGGGTCATAAGGATGATCCTTGTTTTGGTTGTGGGGAGACCGGACATTGGAAACGCAATTGCCCGGTCTACCTAAAAGAGCTAAGAGACAAGAGGAATGCGGGGCATGCCTCGGGTAATGTCTTTATGATTAATATTGAGCTAAATCTTATTTCTTCTAACACATGGGTATTGGATACCGGATGTGGAACTCATATTTGCAATTGGTTGCAGGGGTTCAAAAGGAATGAAGACTTAAAGAAGGGCGAAGTGAGTCTTTTCATGGGCAACGGTGCAAGGGTGCACGTGGTCGCTAGAGGAGACTTCACTTTATCGCTTCCAAGTGGTTTGGAAGTTGTTTTGAGAAATGTTTTGTATGCTCCTAGTTTGACTAGGAACATTATTTCCGTGCACCTTCTTAGACAATGTAACTTTGACTTTAAATTTGTAAAATCAGAAATGCATGTATCATCTAATGGTATCTTTTATTTTAAAGCTGTACCAAACAACGGTATTTATGAATTGGTTCATGACAATACCTCAAATAGCTCATTATATCAAACTTCCACTAAAAGACTCAAAAAGGATTTGAGTGATTCCTACATTTGGCATTGTCGTCTTGGACACATAAACAAGAATCGTGTAAATACTCTCCAAAAGAATGGTCTTTTGAAAACAAATGAGTTAGGTTCGTTTTATGAGTGTGAATCTTGTATTCAAGGCAAGATGACCAAAGAACCTTTTAAAGATACAAATGAGAGGGCTAAGGACTTGTTAGGTATCATACATACGGATGTATGCGGACCTCTCAAGCCCACAAGTAGGAATAGTGAAAGGTACTTCATTACCTTTACCGACGATTTTAGTCGATATGGGTATGTGTATCTAATGAAACACAAATATGAAGCCTTTGAAATGTTCAAGGAATTTCAAAATGAAGTACAAAATCAGCTCGACCGAACAATCAAGGTACTCCGCTCCGATAGAGGAGGCGAATACCTAAGTGATGCTTTTCAATGTCATCTTAGAGATTGTGGAATTATTTCACAGTTCATTCCTCCTGGAACTCCTCAACATAACGGAGTATCCGAGAGGAGGAATAGAACACTGTTGGACATGGTTCGATCAATGATGGCACGAAGCTCACTACCGCCATCATTTTGGGGATATGCGCTACTTACAGCGGCTCGTATTTTGAATATGGCCCCGACCAAAAAGGTGGATCGAATACCCTATGAAGTGTGGCATGGAAAGGTTCCATCCTTTTCATATTTAAGGGTATGGGGATGCATAGTTTATGTTAAACGTGACACCCCAAATAAGCTTGAGGCTCGATCCATCAGGTGTATCTTCATAGGATACCCAAAGGATGATATAGGATATATATTCTATGATCCTAGTGAACAAAAAGTGTTTATTTCACGCAAAGGATACTTCTTAGAAACCAAGTTCCTTATGGAAGGACCTAGTGAAAAGAGAGTGGAACTTGAAGAGGTTCAAGAATCACTGGATGATACACGGTTGGTCGATACTAGTTTTCAACACGAGGATGTTGAAGGTGATCAAATGGTTGATCATACACACGTTGCTCGCAGATCTAGTAGGATTAGTCGACCTCCCAAGAAATATGGATTTCTCGTGGATGATTGCTACTTGGTCGATTCGGATGAACCGATCTCCTACAAAGATGCTATGTCACAACCTGATTGTGACAAGTGGCTCGAAGCCATGAGCGCCGAGATGCAATCCATGCACGATAACCAAGTTTGGGAATTGGTTAATCGTCCACTTAACTCCAAAATGGTTGGATGTAAGTGGGTCTTCAAGAAGAAGACCGATATGCATGGAATTTAGATACTTACAAAGCACGACTTGTAGCAAAAGGTTCACGCAAACTCAAGAGATTGATTATGATGAAACCTTCTCGCCGGTCGCGATGCTTAAGTCGATCAGGATATTATTTGCCATTGCAGCTCATTTTGATTATGAGATATGGCAAATGGATGTCAATACCGCTTTTCTTAATGGATATCTTGAGGAAGATGTCCATATGGTTCAGCCTGAAGGTTTTGTCGATCCATCTAATCCTGAAAAGTATGTAAGTTAAGGAAATCAATCTACGGGTTGAAACAAGCATCACAGATGTGGAATCATCGTTTTAATGAAGAAATCAAAGCGTTTGGTTTCGTCCAAAACGGTGATGAGGCGTGTGTGTATAAATGGGCTAGTGGGAGTATAATCATGTTCCTTATTTTGTATGTCGATGATATACTTTTATTTGGAAATGATATACCAAGTATGGAGAGCGTTAAAGCGTGGTTAAGTAGTCGTTTCTCAATTAAGGATCTTGGAGAAGCGACATATATCTTGGGAATAAAGGTCTATAGGGATAGACAAAGGAAATTGATCGGACTCAATCAAAGTGCGTACATTGATAAAATCCTGAAAAGGTTCAGGATGGAAAACTCTAAGAAAGGTTTGGTACCTATTCCTAGAGGAACCGTGTTAAGCTCATCCCAAAGTCCTAGCTCTAAGGAAGAGCAGGATAGGATGAAGCATGTTCCTTATGCTTCGGCAATAGGATCTATTATGTATGCAATGATGTGCACCAGACCAGACGTCTCGTATGCTTTAAGCATAACGAGTAGATACCAGCACAACCCAGGTGACAGTCATTGGATGGCTGTCAAGAATATATTAAAATACCTTAGGACTAAGGATATGTTTTTAATATATGGGTCTGGTGATGAGGAACTCGTCGTAAAGGGTTACGTGGATGCGAGTTTCCAAACTGAACGAGATAATTCTCGGTCACAGTCGGGATATGTCTTCATTTTGAATGGAGGCGCTGTCTCTTGGAAGAGTTCGAAGCAGGATGTTGTCGCGTTATCCACTACAGAATCTGAGTACATCGCCGCTTCAATGGCAGCCCAAGAGGCTGCATGGATGAAAAAGTTCATCATGGATCTAGGGATTATCTCTACCATTCAGGAGCCCCTAGAGATATTCTGTGACAATGAGGGTGCTATTGCACAGATCAAGGAGCCTCGTGCTCATCAGAAAACGAGGCACATTGAGCGCAGATTCAACTACATAAGGGATGAAGTTGAAAAGGGAAAGATATGTATTCATAAAGTTCATACCGATCAAAATATTGCGGACCCACTCACGAAGCTCCTCGATAGGCCAAAGCATGAGGGTCATGTTTGTGCATTAGGACTTCGGTATTCTAGTGAGTGGATTTAATCTGTGTTTAGTGTTTGTATAAGAACAAATGTAATGGGTATCTCATGATAATTAATTATGTTTTAATTTTTCAATGAGTTATGTTCTATATTTGCATGTTTAATCCATGAATGACTTATGTTGTTCTAAACGTCCGTAGTCGATCATGCTTATGGGAACAAGTATGAAGGTAAGACTATTATGAACCCGGATTGGTTGATATTCATGTGATGAATATAGGGCATAGGTTTGCCACCAAGGTTCATAGATATTTGTGGGATACAAATATTGGACATGATCCGCCCTCAAGGATCACTGCATAAAGTTAGTGCAACTGATCATAAGTAATCCTTGAGTAAAGGCGAGTATCATTGTGTCTTTTGACCTGAGATGCATATTGGATCTGGTTTTTCATCAAGTCTGATAACTTGACTCTCTTCTTTGTTATTTCGGTAACACGATGACGTGTAATAAAGAGCTCAGATATCATATGAGATGTCAACGAGGATGTATGCAGTCAAGATGGGATTTGTTCCTCTTATGTGTTGAGAGTTTAGATGTCTAAGGCCTGTTAAGTTAAATCATTGAGAGAATGATCACTCTGTGTCTCTTCGATTTGACAGGACATCTAGTAACAAAGGGATGTAATGATAAGACTTACCTATATCATATCAAGTATGGACTTGAAGGGGATGATGTTATTGAATGGCACTTAGTCAAACACACTAGGGGTGGTGACCTGTTGTTAGGCGGTATTCACCATTAGCATTAACTTCTTATGAGTCACGTGCAAGTGGGAGATTGTTGGAATACCGTATGCCCGAGACACATAATTAGGTTAATGTGGCTAGCTGTGTTTGATCCAAGTCGGGTCATACCCAATAACGAGTTAGACACACACCAATTATGTATTTGTTAAGATAAGATCTATAAGACAAATACAGAACACGACGCATTCAGAAAATCGGGTTTCTGAATACTTACTTGAAAGTGTTAAATAAATTAATTGGTTAATTTATTTATTCAAATAATTATTATTGGAATGATTATTTAAATATGTGTTCTTTTATAAAATGGTTTATAAAAGATGGGGTGTTTATATATATTTTATAAAGTATAAAATAAATAAAATAAAAAATAAATAAATAAATAATTAATTATTGGGGCCGGTTTTAGGGTGGGCCCCACACCCCAATGTCTTGGTCAAATTTTGTCATGTATTTGGTGGAAGTTGAGTAAACATTACTTGACTAAAAACTAACATCATGGATGAAAAGATTTGAAAAAGGTTGAGTGTGAATATATAGATATTCTTTCAAGTAACAACATATACTTTCAAGTAACAAAAGAACAATAACTCTTTCCTTTTTCTTGGTTCTTGTTTTTCGGCCAAGATCAAAAGAAGAGGCTCGGGTCTCGGTTATTCGTGTTCAAGCTCCCTAACATAGCTCGGTGTGTGTTGGAGGCTCGGGGTATATTCTGTTTGAGGATTTTCCCTTTGAAAGTCTAGCATTAACATCATCATCTTCTTCAACATCAACTACACTCTTAAAAGGTTAAGAATGTAAGTGTTTATGGCTTTGATAGTTTAGTTTTCCCGTATCATTTGATCCTTGCTTCGGGTTTCTAATATATAGATTATTGGTAATCTTATAACATGAATAAATTAGGTTGTTCATGTACACATTTCCTATAAACTTGTAATATATATACATATATATACACATGGATACATATGTTTAGTTTGTTTATATCACGCTTCCGCCTTAATTGTGACTAGTTAAGTGGTTAACTAAGTTTAAAATATCCATAGAAACCCAACAAATACATCTTGCCCAATCGGCATCCGAATAACCAAGAATATTAACACGTGCGGGTTTTTGAGAAGTAAGCCCAAAGGAGATAGTACCTTTAACATACCAAAGGATACGCTTGACACACTGAAGATGAGTCTGAGTTGGACCGTGTAGAAATTGGCTGACCAGATTAACAGCATAAGAAAGATCAGGCCGAGTGATGGTGAGATACTGAAGAGCACCAACAAGAGAATATTAGAGAGTGACATCCGGAAAACAATCACCTGTGGAAATAAAGTCTCGTGTGGCGCAAGAGGCGTTGAAATGGGCTTTGAGTCAAGCAATCCCGCTCGTTCAAGAATATCATGTGCATATTTAGATTGAGAATAAACCAGTTTCCATGTGAACAACTTCAAGACCCAAAAAATAATTAAGATCACCAGGATCTTTAATTGAGAATTGCTTATCAAAATTAGTGATAAAGGATTTGATAGCATGCTCCTGATTACCCGTTAAAATCAGATCATCAACATAAACAAAGAGATACAGGAGACACGATCCTCAGCTATAGATGAACAAAGATGGATCTGCCCGACTACAAGTAAAACCATCATTAATTAGATAATTACTTAGTCGTTGAAACCATACACGAGGGGCATTTTTAAGTCCATAAAGCGCCTTTTTGAGTTGACAAACATAACCCAAAAACTGAGCATGAGCGAAACCTAGAGGTTGCTCCATATAGAGCGTCCCATGTAGATGCCCGTGTAGGAAGGCATTTTTAACATCCAACTGATGGAGCTTCCGTTGATTGATAACAACTAGAGATAGAACTGTACGAACAGTGGAAAATTTTACAACATGACTAAACGTGTGAGAAAAATCAAGACCCGGTACCCGAGTGAACCGTTGTGCAACTAAACGAGCTTTGAAACGATCTATTGTACCATCTGAATTATATTTGGTGCGAAAAACCCATTTGGAACCAACAACATTTGCTTCCTTAGGACGAGGAACTAAAGTCCAAGTATCATGATGATGAAGTGCCGTCATTTCATCATGCATGGCGCCATCCATTAAGGATGTTTGGCTGCCGATTTAAACCCTTTCAGATCTTTAGAGGAGAAAAGAGCAAAGTGCAACGGGTTAGAGTCCAAGAAAGCAAAATCAGCAATATTATTTGGTTTGAAAATACCAGATTTAGCGCGGGTCTTCATGGGATGAACAGATGATGTGGATGGAGTTGGGGTACATGTTTGTGGTGGCGGCTTGAAAGATTGTGTTGAAGCAGTGGCGGGTGTAGGTGAGTGGGCCAGTGAAGGTGAATGGGTTGGTGGAGCATCTGGGGATGGTTGAGAAGAAGTATGAGTTGGAGTATCATGGGCCGGTTGGCTAGGGGTGATGAGTGAAGCATTATGGGTCTGCTGGGTAGAGGAAGTTGCTTGGATAATTGCAAGTTGAATGCAAGAGGTACATGGAGTAGTGGGCTGCAAAGTATGTGTAGGTGAGGCTGGATTAGAGGAAGTATTTGGAGAGGGTGGAACATGTGACTGGGAATTATGCAATTCATTTACAAAGCTTGTTAAAAGCAAGTTGTTGATAGTAGACGAAGTAGACAACCCGGCAAAAGGATAAACGTCCTCATTGAAACGAGCATGTCGTGTAACATAAATTCGAGATATGAGAGTATCTAAACATTAATATCCTTTATGTTGAAAGGAATAACCAATAAAGACACATGGAAGACTCCTAGGCGACAACTTATTTGCGGCCTAATCCCGAAGATACGGGAAAACTTAGACAACCAATTGCTCGAAAATTATAATAATTAGGTTGGCAAGAATACATGAGATCAAAAGGTGATTTGCCATTCAATACTTGACTCAGCAAACGGTTAATAATGTAAGTGGCTGAAGTAAAAGCATGAACCCAATAGTTGGCAGGAACATGTGAATTGAAAAGCATTGCTAGCCCGGTTTCAACCACATGACGATGTTTTCGTTCAGCTCGTCCATTCTGTTGAGGCGTATATGGGCAAGAGATACGGTGAAAGGTGTCGTTAGCTTCAAAGATGCCACGAACAGTATTATTAATAAATTCTTTGCCATCATCACTTTGAAATAGTTTTACCTTTCTTTCAAATTGTGTTTGAACAAACTATAAGAAAGCTGTTAATACCGAAGCAAAGCCTGACTTTGTCTTAAACGGATAAATCCAAGTAAAGCGGGAATAGTCATCAATAAATACCACATAATAAGTATAATTCCCAACAGATAAAAGTGGTACGGGTCCCCACAAATCACAATGGATTAAATCTAATGGATATGAAGCATAGTTATCATTAATTTCAAACGGTAAATGTTGTCCCTTTGCCATTTGACAAAAAGAGCAAACTATAGGTTTTGACAAAACAGAAGTTACTGATAAACAACCCAATATATGCAAAAAGAAATAGTATCAAATGCCTCATGGCCTAAACAATTATGCTAAGTTTCAAAAGAAGCTTTCGTGGAGGAAACCGCCATTAAAGCTTGATGTCCATCTTGAAGCACATATAATCCATTCTCGCACTTAGCTAGAGCCCGACCTGTTTTGTGATCCTGAATAGTAAAAAAAGGTTGAGATAACAAAACATCAACAGGGTTGTCCATTGTAAGTTTTGTGATCATGTGTAAAGCTGTAGCAAGGGGAAGAGAAACATCAGAAAAAGTAGAGGAGGGGAAGTAAAGGATCAAGAGATAGAGAGGGGAATAACCGGTCGATACCACCCAATAAAACAATATTACAATAATGATACATCAAGAAAATATAATTACAAAACAATACAATAAGTTTTATTTTACTTTTAACAGTTGTTCATGTGGTGTTGAAGCTGAACCGTGGAGGGTTGCATGCAGGGGCGGAACTACGCCTTCACCACAGGGGTCGTCGTACAAAAAATATAGTAGTGTTAATTATACGAGAAAAGCCTGATCAACCCCTATAAAATTTTGACACCGACCCCTGTAAAATTTTGAGAAAAGAAGAATGAATAAAGATATAACGAAGAAGAAGCAATATTGCCTAAGAAAATTCCAGCGAGTGGGAGTTGCAATGGGAAGTTTTGGGGGAGACAAGTTATGTATGCACACTTTTCAATATGCCTTCTTTTTTGTTTTTCTATATCAATAATATATAAATTATCTGAATAAAGTTAAAAGTAATTTTTTGAATTAATTATTTTTGTTTACATACTCAACTATCATTTCCTTTTCTTTTTTTTTATAATAAATCAGTTAAACAAAAACGGATTACGCATATTTTTAAAATATTATAATAAATAAAGTTTATATATAAGTTAAAACTTCCTGGCTAAATAGTTGTTTTATATTAAAAAATATATAAAATAACGTATCGGCCCATAAGAATCGAAACTTTGTTTTTAGTAGAATTGAGTTTACTATCCAAAATGGGGTTGCGGCGCGGCTTGTTGCCCGCTTACCTGCCACTTCATTGTAAATCGTTTGGATATTTCTATGATATTTAAGGATTAACCATTTTATAATGTAAAAAACAAATAAATAAATAAAATATATAACAATATAAAGTTTAATTATATTTTATCGTATATGTAAGTCGGTGCGCGTTGCATCGACGCAAGGCCTTGTGCCACAATGTTCTCTCTTATTGACGTAATTTTGTTTTGAATTTATAATTTATCTTTTTTTTAATATGAAACGGCCCGCCCTGAAGGTACCGATTTTTTCAATATTCAATGATAGACAGCCAACCTGTAAAATATCCGACCCCTGTAAAATATTTTTCTGGATCCGTCACTGGTTGCAGGAGTGTTCGTGTGACGGCTGTTTATGGTGGTGGTGCTGCTGTCGTGAGGATGAGGCTAGCTGCCGGAGATGGCAGAGGTCGTTTGGTAGAGTGGTGCTTGGTGGTACTTATTGAGGTGGTTTAGGGGACCGCTGCAACAAGGAAGAGAAGGAGATCGAGAGTTTGGGTGTTTATTAAAATCAGTATTTTGTGATTGTTGATTGATCCTTGAGTTATAAGAATCAATGGAGTGAACTTTTGAGTGTAAAAATGGTTTATTGCAAACGAACTACATGGAGAGACATCAGATTGATGTTGTGGTTGGAATGGGTTTCTAAATATTAGAAATAAAGTGATAATTAGAAATAAAGTGTGAATTATGACAAAGTTTAATTTTTCAACAAATAAAGGGTGAATTGCTTATTGTCAGTAGATAAACAAAGAGGAGAGAGAGACAGTGACGGATTTAGAATTTTTTTTTATCTGGTTCGCTATTTTAAGATGCTCTAAATATATAAGAACGCGTATAAAAAAATTGGGTCGGGTTGACGATTCGGATTGGTTTAACGGTTCGGGTCAAGTAAGATTAATCATATAATAAAAAACGATATAATAACTAAAAAACATCATCATTAGAAACTAAAAAAACACGGGACTTAAAAACGATAATCTTTCGAAAAAAAAAAAAAACTAACCTTATAGTTGTTCTTTACGAGTTTTCATCTTTTGAAAGCGTTGCATTACATCTTCGATCGAAACTTGTAGTAAAAACTCTCTTTCAATGTAGCAAATGCAAGAATCATTCATGTACCCGTCACCCATCCTATTACGTAGTTCCGTCTTCACATGCTTCATTGAAGAAAAACTTCTTTCAACACTAGCCGTTGCAACCGGTAGAACTAGTGACAATTTTATTAAACGATAAACCAACGGATAATCATTGTGTTTTCTTGTTTCCACCATCATTTTTGCAAGATCACTTACCCCTTTAAGATTGTCAAACCTCGAATCTTCTTTCACATTAGCAATGTAGTGGCCAAGTTCAAACATGAGTTTGTCTCTTTCATCAAAACTAAAATCATACGGATACATCTCGGCCAACTTTAGCAAGTTTAGCTTATGAAAGGCGCGAAAATCACGACACGGGCTCAAAGAACTCATAAACGTAAGCAAATCCGTGGTTACCTCATTAAAACGATTTCCAAGCTCTTGAATTTGCATATCGAGAACCGTATTGAAATTATTAACCACATAATGGTGACGATTAGTGATGTTTGTTTTTCTTCTTCGGTTTTTTGGGTCAACATACTCATCTTCCATGTTAACAACTTCAATCTCATATTTGTCACAAAAAGATGTAACATCTTTTAAAAGAGAGTCAAAACCTTCAAGTCGATAGTTTTCAAGAGCTTTTTTGGTTGATCTAACCAGCTCAACTGCATTCATGATGTCTTGATCCTTTCTCTGAAGAGCTTGAGACAATGTGTTTGCAGCGCAGCGGGTCTTATGTAAGGTTTTGCAGTGCATTTAAGGTGCTCGACAAAAGTTCCCAATGGTGGATCTCTTGTTTATATTTTGTTTTGAGTTTTAATAGCACCTTCTTCTTTCTTTCTCTACGCAGAAGCGGTAGAGGTGAAGCAGGGAGGGAAATTGGGGGTGTTTAGGGTTTTTAAGAAAGGTGTATAAAGGTAATAGAGCACAAAAGAAAAAGGCAAAAAAAAATAAGGTTGTGTGAGACTCGAACCCGGGTCTGCACTCAAACACAATGCACGCCTTGCCACTAAGCCAGTATATGTTTTATGTATATATTTGAAACAAATTATATATATGGTTCAGCCCAGAAAACACATGGTTCGCTAAAAAAGTCGCTATTAAATGCTCCACTACGGTTCGAAAAACACCTGGTTCGCTTGACCCGGTACTCATGTGTATAAATCCGTCCCTGGAGAGAGAACTGATTTTTGATATCTTGGAATATACAAGTAAAGATTTTGTTTCACCATCATAAATTTGTTGTAGGGATTTAGATGGTTTAGATCAACCAGGTTAGTAATTTAGTATTAAGTTAGATGCATGAAAGATAAACTAGACGGTTAAGTAATGTTACTTAGACGTTTATCGTAGTAATTAGATGTATTAAAGATAAACTAGACGGTTAAGTAATGTTACTTAGACGTTTATCATAGCATTAAATGTTCGTGTGTTTATGTACCTAAAATATAATGCAGAGTAGGAGTTTTAAAGTAATTATTAAAAACCCATAATTTCTTTCATATTTTAGTGTCCGTATTTTTTATAAAAAAGTATAATTGTATAACACATAATTCAACTTCCTGGTTGGTTTAAATATATTTCCAAGTCATTAATTAATAATATAATCAACGTTCGTATTGTTTAGTTTTATCTGGTGTGCGATCCAATAATCCCTATAATTACCTAATGAATGTTGTATGCAAGAATAACAAGTGAAGAATAAATGACGACCCATTTAATAAAATAATATTAGTTTAACGCAAGTATTCTTAATTAAGCTTTAAAGTTGTACGGACGTTAACCAAGTGTGAGGGGTGTCACACATTTGATTAAAGTCTTATTCAAATTACATATAAGTCTTATTCTCATTTTAATATAAACCCTAAATCTTAAATCCTTAAAATGTGAATGTGAATTCCAACACAACTGGTCAAGTCTTCCTGACATCGGCTCAAATGTGAATTCCAATGCTCCCTCTAAATTCATATTTGTTCCTCAAAGGTCTTTCACAGCCCACAACAATTGTATCTCTTTGAACTTGATTCTTCTCGTCACACGCCTTTATATAAAGTTGCATCTCGATAGGTTACTCTTAATTCACAAAGGATCTATGATCAGTACGAATTTTGAAGAATGTCAAAATAATGGATGTTAATAAGACTTTATGGAATCTGGTCTATGTTTAGCAAGAAAGAAAAAAAAATTAGGAAATTTCAGTTTTAGTCTTTAAAGTATGCATGTTCAAACAAAACATGATCTGACAAATTTAATTAATGGCTAACCATGTCAAACGAACTTTAAACAACGATTGTGATGTCAAGGGTTCGATTACAAAAAGGTTCGGTTGGGATTTTTTTTCTTTTATTTTTGAACAACAAACCATATATAGATAGAAAAAAAAAGTTATCATCTAGTTGCTGGATAAAACGTACAAACTTAGTTAAAAACGGTTCGGTTTGGATAGTAAACCAAAACCTACCCTATGCAAATACTTGATCCAATATTTTATACCAAGGGATACAATTATCTATTAATATATATATATATATATATATATATATATATATATATATATATATAGGATCAGGATCATAAGAGAACCTTTTTGAAATTGAAAACTATGAGAACCACAAAAAATCAAAAAATAAAAAAAATCATAAAATAAAAAAAAACACAAAAATAAAAAAAGTATAAAAACCAAAATTCTTATTTATCATCCCGGTTTCATAAAAAAACTCGGTTTAGCTAAATTATATACACATATGTATAATATATACATATATGTATATTTACATGTTTTTTTTTATACACATGTGTATAATTTAAGATAAATGATACTGTACATATGTGTATGTTACGTAACTAAAGATTATATAAAATTATACATATGTGTATAATACGACGTTTTTTTTATTTTTTTTGTATTTTTTTTTATTTTTTTAATGAAACCGGAATGAAATATAAGAATTTTGGTTTTTTTACTTTTTTTAAAATTTTTATTATTTTTTGTTTTATGATTTCCCTTGAGAGCAATATTATTATGGTGAATCTTTTGGTTCCTCAATAAATTTCACATCATTGACTCGGTGTGGTCTAACCGGTCACGCCATAAGATAATCATGATCCATTAACTTTAGGTTTATGATCGTATATGTATCATGCTTCTTTAGTACAAGATTGTAAATATGAGTGAACAATGTATGATCTTTCAAACGATCATGTGATTTCACTTTTGTATTTCCAGATTTTGTTCTCATATATGATCAATCTCTGCCACATGTGGTGGTCGATCTTATTATTAGCATGGGCATCATTATATATTGATGATCGATCTCATTATTAAAATAATCACCATTACAATTTTCTCAATTATGTCCATGATTGCAATGATCAATACGTTGTCAAATTCACTTCAGGAATGGTATAAAACCAAACCATTTCCATGGTTTATTCATAACTTTCTCCAGCACGGATACTAAATCACTTCAAACGTTTCATACGTTTTAATGATATGCTACTTCAGGAGCATATTTGAGGTTTGACAAATGAAAAATGGTCTTATCCATGTTTTTCCTCATAGTTAATCTTCTCTTTATATACTAACAAGTATTGAGAAAGTAATTACATGAATGAGTCATGTAAGATTTATCATACTAATATTTTATAATCTTTCTAATAAAATCGATCGATAAGTAATTACATGATAAGTAATTACATGTATAATAAACCACAACTTTTGTAAGCATATTATGCTTGGGGTATCATTACTATCATATCTAAGCACATCTCTTTCACAAGAGTAATAATAAATCACAACTTTTTGTTAGTTGTGTGATTTGATACTCTTTATATTAGCAAGATATAATACAAAGTATATATAAAGTCAAATCATACCATACATCATGTTATAACATTCAACACTATAAAAGTTATAATCAAACTTTATAAAAACAAGTATTTCTTGCAAATTCCTTATCTAAAAAAACACAAATATTTTAGAAATACTTTTTTATATTCGGTTTACGCACTTCTCTATCTATGATCATATGGCAAAAACTAATTACCATAATAACAAAACTTGAATAGGAAAACACCAATTCAAGTCTATATTCTTTATATCCAAGTTATTCGAACTTAAATTTGATTATTATTCTCTAAAACATAATATTGTTTTAAGTTTCACCATGAAATATACTTTCTCTTTTTATTTAATTAAAAATTGAAGTTTAAAGAGAATGATAGTAAATTTAGCAACGTGGCTACCAAAAAAATCTTCAAATAAATCAATTCCAACAGACTTCATTCAATCATTTGCTTAATGGTAATTATCGTCGTTTTCTTTTGCATATAGAATAAAACAAACAAATAATTAACTGTTTGATAAGGAAAAACTCTACAAGATAGAAGTTTAAGACATACCCTGATTAATAAACCATGAATTTTCAATCACCTCATTGATAAATTATCTACATGACAAAATAATTTAGTAAACCAGAGTTATAAAATAAATGTATCCTGTCCTTATCTTTCTCTTTTATATGCTTTCAAGTTTTTAAGATTTGTCATGATAACAAAGCATATGAATTAATATATAGAATTTATATAAACTTATAGTTATATAAAGCATGCAGAATGATCTAAAACTTATTATATTACTAAAAATAATTTTAGTAAGTACATATAATATTCATTACTAACAATCAAAACTTTATATGCATTATAATTAACAGTGAATTAAAATAACCAAGATAGTTTTTTTTTCTTCTAAATCAAAACTATATTATTAACAATTAACTCTTTTCTTTCGTATTGCAACAAATAGTTTTAAACAAACAAACTATTAACATATTAACTACTAAAAACAACCATGTCTTATATAAAGAGAAAATATATTACTGTATTAACTAATTAACATGTAATATCATATAACTAATTTGAAGAGTTATTGCGTATAACTTTTAAGGTTTAAGTTATGGGGTGGCATGGAAGGAAAACTAGCACCACCTATATTTGTTTTATGCATGTTATCGGATTCAAGTAACAGATCTCAAAATGTTTAATTAAACAGCAAAGCATATTAATACATAAATATAAATCTCTCATCCTCCAAATTTGTTTCGAGTACAATAAGGGATTAAGGATTATTTTTGAGAGACTTCAAATAACAAAACAATTCTCTCTAATGCAACCCCAAATCGTACGTTCTTAGAGATTTAAAAGAAGAATAAAGTAAAATCTCTAACACAACTTAATTATGCATGAATTAAATAGGGTTTATGTTTTGAGAGAACAACAAACAATACTTACAATACGATGATGCGATCCAACTCTAAAAGCACTTCCTGCTGATAACGTGTTGTAAACAACAACCTATTAGCTAAAGCATAGGAGAAGGAGATGTAGGGTGAAAGGGAGAGATTTCATTAATAAGGTGTGTATTACAAAGAGGTACAATGAATTATATATAGGAGAGGAAAACTTATAGAAGAAAATAATCTATTTTAGGTGTTGATAACCATAATAATAATATATATTTATAAAACGGTTGGGATTTTTTTTCTTTTTTTTGAACAACAAACCGTATATAGATAGAAAAAAAAAGTTATCAGCTAGTTGCTGGATAGAACGTACAGACTTAGTTAAAAACGGTTCGGTTTGGATTGTAAACCAAAACCTACCCTATGCAAAAATTATACTTGATCCAATATTTTATACCAAGGGATACAATTATCTATTAATATATATATATATATATATAGGATCAGAATCATGAGAAAACCTTTTTGAAATTGAGAACTATGAGAACCATTTTGGACCACAAAAAATCAAAAAATAAAAAAAATCAAAAAATAAAAAAAAAATACAAAAATCAAAAAAGTATAAAAACCAAAATTCTTATTTTATCATCCCGGTTTTATAAAAAAAAAACTCGGTTTAGCTAAATTATATACACATATGTATAATATATACATATATGTATATTTACATGTTTTTTTTGTACACATGTGTATAATTTAAGATAAATGATACTGTATATATGTGTATATTACGTAACTAAAGATTATATAAAATTATACATATGTGTATAATACGACGTTTTTTATTTTTATTTTTTTTGTATTTTTTTTATTTTTTTAATGAAACCGGAATGAAATATAAGAATTTTGGTTTTTTTACTTTTTAAAAATTTTTATTATTTTTTGTTTTATGATTTTTTTAAAATTGTTTTTAGTGGTCCAAAATGGTTCTCAAAGTTCTCAATTTGCAAATGGTTCTCTTAGGATCCTCACTATATATATATAACAAGTTTGGTGCCGCTAAGCCGCAATTGAGCCACTTGGCGGCACCTTACTTGCCCATAGCATTTTGTTTTTTGTTCTGATTCGGTATCGTAACGAACATAACGAATATGACCGAATGATTATTTGTTTTATTGTTTTTAATCCTGACAAGTGACAATGTAACAGACATGACAGAAACCAACCGAATTCACATAAACTTACTGTCTCAATGCTCGGGACCGACAACACTTGGGTATATACCATAACAAATATAAACGATACTAATCAAATTTGCCTCGACTCTCCGACATATCGCTCGGGCTTTACCCGCGCTCAGGTTTTACCAACACACGGCTTCAACATTGAGGCTTTATCAATTGCCTCGACACAACTCGCCAGAACCACCCTAGCTGAATCTAATCAACAAATGGCCAGAACAACTTTGTTTCAAACAATGGGCTAGAAGAACTTAGCTAGTCTTCTTTAAAACAAGGTTAATATTGGAGCCTCATCTCTCTCTATAATTTAGTTAAAAACACTCTTTTTCCTTAAATTTGGTTTACTTTTGTAATCCTCTACACCTATTTAGGAAATATTTTCCTAACTACACTAGTTTGGTAAAAAGAAAAAAATTCTACTTATTTTTTTTTATTGTTTTTTTATACACTCACAACGAAATGCAAAGGGTGGAATATGAGCATGAGTTGCACTTTAGTTTCTATAAGTTTTTCTCTATTATACAGACTAGTTTTTTTTTGTTTTCTCTACTTTTTTTTCTCTGTATTTATAGAAAATATAGATATAAAGGTTCTAATATGAATACTTAAATTACCATTACATTAGAAACTTTATAGCAGAGAAAAGTTTATAAAAAACTAAAATACACATTTATATTCAGAGGCTTCCATTCATATTCAAACAAAGTTATGCATAAGACTAAACTTTATATGTGTTCTGATCGGATAGAAAATTGAGCTTCTAAGTCTAGCCCATACTTTCTTAAAAACGTCAAAAACATCATTCGTTGACATTCTTTGTTGTTGAGTGCTTCATGTTGAAACACTCTTCAGGCTTTTCCAGTGTTCATCACGAGTACATAACTAATTACTTCAGGCTTTTCCGGTGTTCATCACGAGTACATAACTAATTACAAACAGATCTAAATTATCATCATAGAAACTCCAAATTAAATTAAATTAACAAATTCTTTCAACTCATTAAAATGATGCGAGGAGAACTAACACTAGCCCTTTGGTAAAGAGAAAAAAAATAGTCAAACTGGAAATAATTAATTCCAACTTTTGGGTATTGGCCAATAATAACTCCACCTTTAAAAATCACTACCAATGGTCCATCCTTTCAACTAGTTTTGTCTTAATGGACATCCGCTAAAAAACATTTGACGTATTTAAGTTTTTTTTCCGAGTTTCAAACTGATGTTTTAAGGCTTTTGATCAGAAGAATGGTACGAGTCAACAAATGTAAAACTCATCTCGAAATGGTGATTCAAATGTTTCGATTTTGTTAATTGGAAATTCATATACCCTAATTGAAACATTGTTTCGTCGTTCGGATCACCATTTCGCGACAAATTTTACATCAGTCGACTCGTATCCTTCTTCCGATCAAAAGCACTAAAACATCGGTTGAAACTCGTAAAAAAACTTAACGCCGTTGAGTGTTTTTTAACGAAGGTTCATTAAGACAAAAATAGTTGGACCGTTGGTAATGATTTCTAAATGTGAGATTATTATAGACCAATATACAAAAAGTGGGATTATTTATTTCCAATTTACCATGTGATTTTTTTTTCTTTGAATAACCGATATTATGCCTACAAGAAAACGTTAGCTCATCAACATTCCCAGCTATTGCAAACATGCAGCATATATCTCATAATCCCAACATGTATGATGGAGTCTATATTAAATATAAATAATATTAATAATTAATATTTCTTACACTTTTAATTAGTTTCGAGCTAGTTTTTATTGAATAATACTTCTATTTAGCTCATATTTGGATTTTATAATGTTTCATGAGACCACGAGCTAAAATTGAGTACTTAGTAAACTTGAGATCAACTAGTAAAAAGAAAAAGAAAAAAAAAAACAAAACCAAATGGAGTTATTATTATTTTTTGTTACATTAAATAATTAATATTATTGTTTAACGAAAATGAGGGTTGATATAAATTTAATGGCTTTTGACCGTTTAAACACTAATATACATATTACATCCGATTTGTTTATGTTTTTCTTTGTGCAGTAGCTTCATGCATGAGATGGAATTATTGTTGGACTATTATTTTGGGCCACACAAAATAAACGAAGGGCCTGTTATTAGAGTGGGCCGCAACTTGAGGCTAGATGGAAGAATAGAAGGCGGTTAAAAAGTCTTGCACAAGAAGAAAAGTAAAAACACCCTACATATATATATATATTATCTTAGGGTTGACTGAAAAGGAGATAGAGAGAGAAAGCGGCGACATTCATCAAGCCAGAAGAATAATATATTATTCTAAATGTGAGATTATTATACACTATAAATAGAGACTACAAACGAGCTAAAATTGAGACTACAAATGTAAAACTCATCTCGAAATGGTGATTCAAATGTTTTGATTTTGTTAATTGGAAATTCGTATACCCTAATTGAAACATTGTTTCGTCGTTTGGATCATCATTTCGAGACAAATTTTACATCAGTCGACTCGTATCCTTCTTCCGATCAAAAGCACTAAAACATCGGTTGAAACTCGTAAAAAAACTTAACGCCGCTAAGTGTTTTTTAACCAAGGTCCATTAAGACAAAAATAGTTGGACCGTTGGTAATGATTTCAAAATGTGAGATTATTATAGGCCAATATACAAAAAGTGGGATTATTTATTTCCAATTTTCCATGTGATTTTTTTTTCTTTAAATAACCGATATTATGCCTACAAGAAAACGTTAGCTCATCAACATTCCCAGCTATTGCAAACATACAGCATATATCTCATAATCCCAACATGTATGATGGAGTCTATATTAAATATAAATAATTTTAATATTTCTTACACTTTTAATTGGTTTCGAGCTAGTTTTTATTGAACAATACTCCTATTTGGCTTATATTTGGATTTATAATGTTTCATGAGACCACGAGCTAAAATTGAGTACTTAGTAAACTTGAGATCAACGAGTAAAAAGAAAAAGAAAAAAAAACAAAAACAAATGGAGTTATTATTATTTCTTGTTACATTAAATAAATAATATTATTGTTTAAGTAACAAAAATGAGGGTTGATATAAATTTAATGGCTTTTGACCTTTTAAACACTAATATACATATTACATCCGATTTGTTTATGTTTTCCTTCGTATAGTAGCTTCATGCATGAGATGGAATTATTGTTGGACTATTATTTTGGGCCACACAAAGTAAACGAAGGGCCTGTTATTAGAGTGGGCCGCAACTTGAGGTTAGATGGAAGAATAGAAGGCGGTTAAAAAGTCTTGCACAAGAAGAAAAGTAAAAACACCCTACACACACATATATATATATATATATATATATATATATATATATATATATATTATCTTAGGGTTGACTAGAAAAGGAGATAGAGAGAGACAACGACGACATTCATCAAGGCAGAAGAATAATATATTTGCTTCTAAGGTCAGCGCATGGGGTGGATAATCTTGGAGACTACATATCAAGTTTTTGGTAATTATATATTTTTTTGGGTGGCTGTTTTGGTATTTATAGGCTCATCTCAATTTTTGGGTATTAATAGTTATATTGAGTTTTTGTCATTACTTATTTATGAACATGTTGAACTTGATTTATTTTGATGTTTCTTTTGTTTTGATGATGGTTTTTGGCTAACTTTTTAGAACTACCTAGGTTTGGTTAATTGACGACGTGTTGACAATTATTTTGGGTTGAGTAACGAACGTATAATTGATTTTCTAGTGTCAAGTTCATATTATTATGATTTTATTCTATGATTGCTAGTTAGTTTGTTCAATAATTTATTAATTAAACCCCGTGTGATTTTATCTTTACATGAATTAGTTTTTATTCTATGATTGCTAGTTAGTTTGTTCAATAATTTATTAATTAAACCCCATGTGATTTTATCTCATGAATTAGTTTCGTGTTTGGTTTAGGATTGCATGTTAGACTAATTAGTTGGTGTTTTTGGTTGTTTGTAGTAGACGTCACCTTAAGGTTTGATTGGTTAGAGTTGTTTATCTCAGTAGTTCATCTCCTTTTAGTTGGACCAAGACATTAGGAGTTGGTTTATCTATTTGGTCTAGTCGATTTAGTTAGCCGTTGCGAGACCACGTGCGGCTTTCTAGCCGTTGATTAGGTTAATTTGTAAGTCAAGTTATTTAATCTTTAATATTGAATTACCCCTTATTCCCTAGGTTTGTTAGGATTACGAGCTTTAGAGGAATTTGTGATTTTGATACGGATCAAGTAACAAATCATTAGGGTATTTAGAAAATCAACCGTACTTTATCATTCTTTCTAGACGTTTTTTAGGGGTCTTTATTAAAATTGACCATGGGGACCTATTTTCCCTTATCATTTTCTAGTTAGATAATCTTTAGAACCCGGTTTTATGTGCTCGTTGTCACCCGAGCGTCGTTGATAGTCGTTAACATACCTTACCTAGGTGGTTCCGCTTCATCATATTTGAGATCTCCTTTAGTGCCGTTAAGTTTGGTTAAGTTTTCTCGTTAGTTTCGTTAAGTTAAGTAAGTTAGTTAAATGAGTATAAAATAAAATAAAAAAAATAATAATAAAATCAATTAAATATTATTAGGTAGGACTTGGATTAGGGTTTATAATTTGAGCCGTTCTCACGTGTCTTCGAGTTCGATATCCGGACTTTCCTGATCTTTGCTATACGCGGCCGGTACACTTTCCGTTTGTGTGAACTAGGATAGATTGTTTGGTTTTTAAAGCTTAGTTGTGATTCATGTTTATTATTTATATATATTTTAAAGCTTAGTTGTTTAAAGCATTAACTTACCGAACGGTGCCGCCGCTGGCAACTGGTCCATTCCTGGCCACGGCATGCAACTCATCAAAACCGCACTCCAATTCGAAGGGCTAGAGAGCGAAGACCCTTCAAACCACATCGACATGTTTGTTCAAATCTGTGAAACTTTCAATATCGGCAACATGAACGATGAAGCCATCTATCTCCGTCTTTTTCTTTTCTCACTCGCCAGCAAAGCCTACAAATGGCTGAAGTCACTACCTGCTGGATCCATCACCACTTGGGCGGGCCTTCAAGAGAAATTCATGACCAAATTCTTTCCGCCATCTAAATCCGCTCGACTCCGTGAGGAGATTTTTTCCTTCCGCATGAGATCCGACGAGTCTTTCGGGAAAGTTTGGGAAATATTCAAGGACCTCCTTCATAGTTGTCCTCATCATGGTTTAGATAAGTGGATGCTCACCGAGAAATTTTACAATTGAGCCACTCATCACGTGAGAGAGATGTTGAACCAAACTGCTAACGGGAACCTCCTTAAGAACAAAGATCCCGATGAGTGCGTCGTCCTTTTCAATGATCTTGCAGCGAGCTACGAGGGCAGAAATTCTTCCACGTCATCGAGAGAAGTACTTCAGGTCGATTCGAACACTAGCATGAAGGCGCAGATTGATGCGTTGAACAAACTCGTTAGAGATCTTACCGTTAAGAGCGTCGCGAAGTGTGAGGTTTGCCAAGGGGGTCACGACACCATTGACTGTCCTGTTAACCCGGATAGCAATCAGGAGGAGGTTAACTTCGTCAAAAACCCCTTGAGATATCAAAACGCCGCCTTTGGCGGGAACACTGGCTAGAGAAATCAGAATAACTATCGAGGGGACAATCCAGTGGCTACCGAGCCCAATACCAAAACCAACGTCGAGAGAATCTATTCGGGAAGGGGAGTTCAGTTTAGGAGAGTTTGGAACAAGTGGGGAGAGAGGAGAAGAAAGCCTCACTGGAGGAGATGATGGCTGAGCTGCTGAAGCGAGATAAGAGGAACCGAGTGACAAATGAGGCAAAATTTGCGGAACACGATGCTATGTTGAAGAACCAATCCACGTCTCTAGCTATCTTGAGCGTCACGTCGGAGAGATTGCCAACCAGTAATCCGAAAGAGCACCAGGTTCACTAACAGGTAATATGAGAAATATCCGAGAGGGTTCGCCAAAGCAGTGACTACTAGGAGCGGTGCAAGAAGAGAAAGAGAGGCTGATCCTTCAAGAGTTGTCACACCTGCGGTCGATGAAGAGGAGCAGGTGGACGAGGTGATCCAGATGGAGCCTCCTCCTGCCGAGTCACACCAGCATACTATTCCAGCTAGCACGAAGCCGACTGATAAACCTTCGTTATCATCTAACCCACCTCTAAGAGTCTACAAACCCAAACTGCCTTATCCTGGGAGACTCCGATCGGACAGAGACGGGGAGCAAAACTCCAAGTTCCTTGAACTTCTCAAACAGCTTCACCTGAACATTCCTTTCCTTGAGGCGCTTACTTAGATGCCAAAATATGCCAAATTCCTCAAGGACATTCTTTCCAATAAGGAGAAGCTTGTTGAGGTCTCGTCTATTCCGTTGAGTGTTGGGTGCTCTGCAGTGTTGCAGAGCAAGTTGCATGAAAAGATGGCCGATCCTGTGAGTTTTACAATTCCCTGCATCTTTGGCGACGAAACGGTTCGACATGCTTTGGCCGATCATGGGGCCAGCATCAATCTCATGCCGTATTCTGTGTTTAGTAAGTTGGGTATTTGCGAACCGAGGCCAACCCGAATGAGTATCCAACTTGCTGATCGTTCCGTGAAATATCCGCGAGGGGTGGTCGAGAACATGCTTGATCGTATCGACAAGTTCATCTTCCCGGTGGACTTTGTCATTCTGGATATGAATGTGGATGATAGTGACCCACTCATTTTAGGCCGGCCATTCCTTGCCACCGAACAGGTGTTGATCGATGTCCGTGAGGGCAAATTGATTCTGAAAGTTGGGGATGATAACGTCACCTTTGACGTAAGACAGTCACTTAAGCACCCCAAGTAGGCGGACGACTCCCTGTATTTCGTTGACACCATCGTATCGCATGCGCGGGAGTTTTTCACTGATATCTGTGGAGGACCTACCTTGGACCCACATATCCTCGATAGGGAGATTTCAGAGGTCGAGATGGTTGCCCTGACCTCTCATCCATTGATGGATGACACCGTGTCACCACCCCTAGACTCAGAGTCAGTTGTTGAGATTGTGCGAGACGATCCGAGGGATCGACCTTCTATTGAGATCCCTCCTTCTTCCTTAGAACTTAAGGATCTACCCAATCATCTAGAGTATGCATTTATGGATGAGGAGAGGAAGCTACCCGTCATCATCGTGTCTAACTTGACGGAGGTCGAGAAGTTGAAGTTGTTGAAGGTGCTGAAAGTGCACAAGGAGGCGAAAGCATGGAAAATTATCGACATCAAAGGGATTAATCCCTCGTTTTGCACTCATAAAATCCTCATGGAGGATAATTTCAAATCCGTCGTTCAGCCTTAACGGAGACTTAATCCGAAGATGCTAGAGGTCTTTAAGAAAGAAATCATCAAACTCCTTGACACGGGAATCATTTTTCCCATCTCTGATAGCGCCTGGGTGAGTCCGGTCCAAGTGGTTCTGAAGAAGGGTGGTATGACTATTGTCACCAATGAAAGGAACGAGCTTATTCCCACTATGACCGTGACTGGTTGGAGAGTCTGCATCGACTACCGCAGACTGAACGATGCCACATTCACCTACCCCTATGTCACGTTTACCTATAAACACATGCCCTTTGGACTCTGTAATGCTCCATCTACTTTCCAGCGATGTATGGTGGCGATCTTTCATGACATGATCAAGGATTCCATGAGGTCTTCATGGACGATTTTTCTGTCTTCAGGAATTCTTTCGATCATTGTCTCTCCAACCTTGATAGGATGTTGGCTCTTTGCGTTGACACCAACCTAGTCCTCAACTGGGAGAAATGTCACTTTATGGTACGGTACGCGAGGGCATCGTTTTAGGACATAGGATCTCGAGTGAGGGGATCGAGGTCAATCGAGCTAAAATTGAAACCATTTCTAATCTTCCCCCGCCCACTTCTGTAAGATCTATCCGTAGCTTGTTAGGTCATGCAGGTTTCTATCGCCGGTTAATTAAAGATTTCTCAAAAATTGTGAGACCGATGACCAAGCTACTAGAGAAAGACGCTCCATTTGCTTTCTCTGAACAGTGTATCGAGGCGTTTGATCTTCTAAAAGACAAACTCGTTAATGCCCCGATCATGATTGCTCCCGACTGGTCTATGCCATTCGAATTGATGTGCGATGCGAGCGACTATGCCGTTGGAGCAGTGCTTGGACAGCGGAAGGAGAAGCACTTCCACCTGACCTACAATGCTACCTGGACCCTAAACAGTGCTCAGGAGAACTACACCACCACCGAGAAAGAGTTATTAACTGTAGTGTTTGCATTCGATAAGTTTAGGTCGTATCTTGTTTTGTCCAAAACAGTCGTTTACACGGATCATGCTGCCATTCGTTTTATTTTCAGCAAGCAGGATGCTAAATCTCTCCTCATCCGATGGATCCTGCTGCTTCAAGAGTTTGATATCGAAATACGTGATACAAAGGGGGCCGAGAATGTAGCGGCCGATCACTTGTCATGTCTTGAGAGAGCCGAGATTGGAGATGCTGGGGTCATCATCAATGACCATTTCCCTATAGAGAATCTTATGTTTGTCAAAGCCCAAGATGATGGCTACCCGTGGTTTTCCGATATCGCAAACTTCCCCCTCGATCGTTCCCTCCCTAGGAGGACGTCTCACCAGCAAAAGAAGAAATTCTTTGCTGACGTAAAGTTCTACATATGGGACGACCCGTTTCTTTTTCTTATAGGTGCTGATCAGCTTGTGAGGAGATGTGTGGATGTTGAAGAAGGGTGGCGGATTTTGAGCCACTGTCACGAGGGACCGACAGGAGGTCACCATGGTGCTGTTCTTACTGCTAAGAAGGTCTTCGATTCAGGATTTTATTGGCCTTCAATTTTCAAAGATGCTCATGTGTTCGTTAAAAGCTGTGACCGATGCCAGCGTGTCGGTAACATCTCATCCCGAAATGAGATGCCCCAAACTGCTATTCAGGTTTGCGAGGTTTTTGACATTTGGGGTATTGATTTTATGGGCCCGTTCCTGTCATCTAGAGGGAATAAGTACATACTTGTGGTAGTTGATTACATCTCAAAGTGGGTCGAGGCGAGAGCGATGCCCACTAACGATGCCAGAGTTGTAGTGAGATTTCTGAAAAATCTTTTCTCTTGTTTTGGTGTACCGAAAGCCTTGATCAGTGATCAAGGTACTCACTTCTGCAACACGCATATGGAGAAGGATTCGCAACCCATTGGCTTGCGAATGCCTACCACCCACAGACTAGTGGACAGGTGGAGGTGAGTAACCAGGGCATTAAACGCATTCTTAAGAAGACGGTTGGGCTAAACCGAAAGGATTGGTCCGACAAATTAGATGATGCTTTGTGGGCTTTCCGTACAGCGTACAAAACTCCGACCGGTTCTACACTGTTTCGGATGATTTATGGGAAAGCCTGCCATTTGCCTGTTGAGTTGGAGAACCGTGCTTCTTGGGCGCTTCAAACAGTTAACCTTGATCTTTCGACTGCTGGAGTTCACCATTTCCATCAGATACATGAGTTAGACGAACTCCGCGATCATGCTTATGCACACTCGTACAACTATAAGCTGAAGTCTAAAGAGATGCATGATACGAAGTTAAGAGGCGATAAACAGTTCAAGTGTGGGGAAGCCGTACTCTTGTTTAATTCCCGACTCAAATTATTTCCGGGAAAGCTTAAGTCCCGATGGTATGGACCATACACGATCAAGGAAGTTTTCCCGTATGTGTAACACCGCGTCTTAAACCCTATAAAATATTTGCTAAATATACTAACTTATAAAATATAGGGACTAAAAAGAAAAAATCAGAAAACTTCATCCATCGCGATACGCGATGGGATAGGCATTAAGCCCATCGCGTAGCGCGACGGACTTGCACAACAACACAGAAATGGGCGGCGTAGCGATACGCTACAGCCCAAATCATCAAGGTCATCGAGTATCGCGATGACCATGCTGATTCAATAGACACGTGTCCAACCACGTGTCAACACGCGGCACGATATGACAGGCCACGTGTCACATTTTGATGAGGCGGCGTCAAATTGCGGCGTCGCGATACGCGACGGGGTTGAGAAAGCCCATCGCGTATTGCGATGGGTTCAGAAATTCGCCTATAAAAGGGGTGAACGGGTTTGAAGCCAAATTCATCCCATCACACCTCAATTTACACACACTTAGCATAGGAAGGCATGCTCGATTGCTGTAACGAGTCGATGTGTCATTTTCTCGAAGTTTTTCCAAGTAACGAAGTCATAATCAAGTAGCAATCACATAAACGAGTAGATCAAGACCCTGCCTTTTTCTTATTATCATTCTAAGTATCCGATATAAGGTAGGAGTTATGTTTAAGTTATTTGAATTATGGCTTAGACAATCAATCTAGGCTATAGCCTTTAACCTTGAAAGTATTTTGTAAATATTCGCATTTATAAACGGGGCTTCATAAACGTTACTTCATAGTAAAGTAATGTTAACCAAAGATATATTTTGACGGGCATGTAGTAACTGTAAGGGTGATAACATTAGTAGTAAGTTTCTTGCCTAAGGAAAAGTAATTCGTACAAATCCCAATCAACCGAGGGACCCGTTTACTTACCTGGAGAAACTTACCAACTTGTTATAACCTATAAGCCAAAGCATGCTACATCAAACGTCACTTAAAAACCAAGTGTTTTCATTCACAATCAAAGATAAACGATTTCAAGGTTAAGCTTAGCATTAATAGCTTAATCAAAACATCATTCAGATATTTATACAAACCTATTATGTATAGGTTAAATATAACCCACAATCAATCAATCAGTCAAGGTTTCCAACACCGACGGTACATGTGAATACGTTAACCTTTTTAATCAACCAAAACATATTTATACTCGATAAGATGAACGGGTGTTTGTCTTAACGAGTTAGTCAACGTTTACATGAGATTATGTGATCACAAAAAAGTTATAATCCAATATAGAAAATTAAAGCAACTCAGACCGAGTACACATGTATCTGGATCCAAACATAACTGTTCAGCCTAATCAGTTAAAGGCCAAGTGGTCGTGGACTAACGATCATAACTAGTTCTCCTTGCCAGGGGCTACCATGGCTCGGGGGAAACATTTGTATGTGTGCAGGATAGTGGTACAAAGCCCAGAAGTAGACTTACTTCTGCTGAGTGTACAGAAAACTATAATTGTATTGTAATGTCATTCAAATGTTTTATAGAGTCATACGTGTTCACCAGCAAATATGTGACGTATTTTTCCAACCCATTGCAGGTAATTAAACATAAGTAGCATTAGCAAGGATTGGAGTCTTAACGAAGATAGAAGCGCGTACAAGATGGCTCCGTTTTTTATAACAAAAATTCTTGTAATATGAAACATATATTTTGTAAACTAATACTTGGGTATTTAATTCCCAAGTAAATTTTCAATGTAAATTAATATTATATTCAAACCTAAAGTCTTCCACTACAATTAACCCATAAGCTCTGATATATTAACAAAATAGGTACCAACTTATGGTCACACACCTAGTCCCTAAGTCGGAGTGTGACAGGCTGGTATCAGAGCCATCGGTTTCAGCGAATTAGGTATTTAAATATTAGTACCTAAGCTTTAACCTTAAAATTTTTATTATTATTATTATTATTATTATTATTATTATTATTATTCGTAGGGATAAGATAGGATTGATAAACTTCTTATCCCTAAATATTAATTAAGTGCAGATGTCATACGTTAACTATCTTGGTCATAGACGCCGAGTTGCAATCCGATCAAAACCGACATTCAACTACGAACCATCTGATATGGAAAGTAGTAATAGTTATTATACAAGCTTTTTCAATCACAGTCAACCGATCATTCCGATGTTACCATATGGGAGCCAGCACGTGTATCTCCCAGGAAGTCAACAATGCCCAATCGAAATTTCCGACAACACTGCTGACAACATTCCTCAGTACCACCCATTTGAAATTCCCACTTACCGTCCTTCCGAGGAACAGAAAGTGCAGAGTAAGATCAAACAGGAGACTGAATCAGAATCGTCTAGCTGGATGAATTGTCACTCTGATCAAAGGAGATGACAATTGGAATCACCACCTTTGAACTATCAATACCAGATTCCACCGACCACTACAGAACCAAGTCATAAACCAAGGATGAGAGTCATCTTGCCATACAAAAAGAGATTATTTCAATCACCAATCAAGAATCCTTATGAATCGGAGGAAGAACCCGAGGAAGAGGAGGATCCCGAGGAAGAAAATGAGGAGAACGAGAATCCTTATTTTCCCCCGTATGTTGGACCAAGACCTTCCATATCACAACAAGATAAAGAGACCCGTGAAGAGGCAAACCTGATCGAGGAAATTTATACAACTTGTATCCCCGATGAGGAAATGAATGCATACGTTGCAAATCCACACCTCTATCCACGAGATAATGCTTATATCTTCCCAGCTGCATCTGCACCAACTGGATATCCGAACCCGCCAAAATCAGTTATGGATGAGTTAAGGAGTGAGAAAGTGGACAAAAAGAGAATAGGAAAGAAAATAGTTAAGAAATGTGACAAGATGAATATTCTTGTTAAAAAGTGAATTAAGGATTAGGAATCGTTGTTACGTACTGCGGTTAACTGTTATGTTTTCTTTGTAAGAAAAATAATGTATTATAAAGAAAGTTTTTCTTTTCTCTGAATTTTGTTTTATTCATGTAACAGCATGTCTAAAGCCAACAGTAATCAAGAAATACAAATAAATAATAAAGGAAAGACTGTTGAACAAAACATAATCAACAATACAGAAAGGACTGTAGTAGAGAACATTCAAGCGATACCAAAAGACTATGTGATTGGCATTTGTGATCTAATTAAAGAAGCTGTAACACCACTCTATGAATTAATGAAAAATGATCCAAGTCGAACCGCTTCCCAATCTAATAAGAGGGGGAGTCGGAGCAAAAGTGAAACTGCTAACTCTAAAAGAGAATCAAAAAGAGAAACTGAAAAGAGGGAAAGTAAGAAGAAAGAAAGTGAGAAAAAGAAAGAAGCAAGTGATGAAAATTCGACTGCTGAAAACGACCTCCGTGATAAAACCAAGAAGTTAAAAATACACGAGGGTTGTGATTTCTAAGTGGTCAAGATTTATAATCCCAAAGAGTTCCATGGAGATAAGGGAGCGATAGTTACCCTTCGATGGTTGGAGGAAATGGAATCAATCATATTGATTAGAAAATGTACGGAAAGTGAGAAGGTGCAATATACCTCCCAGATGTTCAAGGGGGAGGCATTAGAATGGTTGAATACCCTGATCGGAATTAAGGGTAGAGAAAGCTTATACAATCTGAACTGGGCAACATTTAAAGCCATGATATTAAAGAAGTTTTGCCCAATTAATGAAATGGATCAAATTCAGACAAAACTCTGGAATCACAAAGTTGTGGGAACAAACCTCAAGGAATACAACACCAAATTTCTTGAGTACTCCAGAATTGTACCTCACTTGGTCACTTCTGAAATCAACAAAGTGACACGCTATATTTACAGATTACCAATAGAAATCGGTGATTTAGCTTGTTAACACATGCCTTCCACGGCGGAAGTTGCTATGGAGTTGGCCGGGTATTTGATGGATGGAATGATAATAAATCGAGATGAAAAGAAGAAGGATGATAGCAAGACACCAATTGGGGGAAAAGTTAGGAAAGTTGAGAAAAAGAGGGAAGGGGCGTTTGTGTATACTCGCCCTGTTTGTAAAACATGTGGTAGAAGACACTTCGGAAGATGTCAACGACCTCTAAATACTATTGTGTGTAATTTCTATAAAAGATTGGGTCATGTTGAAGCTGACTGTAAGAAGAAGGGAGTGGTATGTTTCGATTGTGGTGAAAAGGGGCATTTCAGTACAGAGTGTCCAAAGAGGAAGCCGATGACGGCAGCGGCTGGTGCAAGTGGCAGGGGTGCCAAGACTGATGCCAAGAAAGGAAACGCAAGGGTCTTCATGCTGGATACGCAGAAGGCAGATGACATACCGGACGTGATCAACGGTACGTTTCCTATCAATAATGTTTATGCTAGGGTTTTATTTGACTCAGGTGCAAACCAAAGGTTCATAGATTATAAATTCTGTAGTCTATTGAATGAACCCTTAATTAAACTAGATAAACATTATGAAGTCGACACTGCTGATGGAAATGTGAGTAGAATAACTGAAGCTTTAAATAATGCCAAAATTTCATTAGCCGATCACATCATACCTATATGACTATTACCTATGACGTTAGCAGGTTTTGATATAATTCTGGGTATGGACTGGTTATCCTCTAATCAAGCCAGTATCTTATGTAATGATAGAGCCATTGACATTCGAACATCTTAACAATAAAACAATTCGTATCACTGGAGACAAAGAAGCGGGAAAAGTAGGAATCATTTCTAAGATAAAAGCAAGTAGTTGCTTAGGTAAGGGATGCCTTGCATTCATGGCCTATGTAACTAAAGAACCCGAACCAAAGAAGATGGAAGAGGTGCCAATAGTGTCTGAATTTCAAGATGTATTTCCTGACGAGTTACTAGGAGCCCTGCCAGATAGAGAGGTAGAATTTAGGATCGACCTCATGCCAGGAACTTCACTAATAGTTAAGTCTCCTTATAGACCAGCACCCACATAAATGAAAGAATAAAAAAAAGCAGTTAGATGAGCTTTTGGAAAAGAGGTTTATACGACCAAGTTCATCGCCATGGGGAGCTCCAATTTTGTTTGTAAAGAAGAAGGACGGATCGATGAGGATGTGTATAGATTATAGAGAACTGAATAAGGTCACGATTAAAAACAAGTATCCACTTCCAAGAATCGATGATTTGTTTGATCAGCTCCAAGGAGCAAGTTGTTTTATTAAAGATTGATCTTAGATCGGGTTACCATCAGTTGAAAGTACAAGAAGAAGATATATCAAAGACAGCCTTCAGAACCCGATACGGACATTATGAGTTCACAGTGATGCCTTTCGGACTCACTAATGCTCCGACAGCATTCATGGACATGATGAATTGTATTTGTAAACCATACTTGGACAATTTTGTTATCATTTTCATTGATGACATTCTAGTTTACTCGAAATCCAAAAACGATCATCAAGTTCATCTCAAAATCATACTTGAAACCTTAAGAAACGAGAAATTGTATGCCAAATTCTCCAAATGTGAATTCTGGTTGTCCGAAGTTTAATTTCTTGGTCATGTTATAAATGAGAAGGGTATTCAAGTAGACCTAGCAAAGATAGAAGCCATTACCAATTGGGAGAAACCCAAAACACCGACTCAAGTAAGAAGCTTCCTAGGCTTAGCCGGATATTACTGAAGGTTTATTCAAAACTTCTCCCGAATAGCTGTTCCATTAACTTCACTCACAAGAAAGACAATTAAGTTTGAATGGGGACCGAAGCAGGAAGAAGCATTCGAAACACTCAAACAAAAGTTAACCAATGCACCTATCCTGGCTTTGCCAGAAGGACTAGAAAACTTTACCATTTACTGTGATGCTTCGTACACGGGAATGAGATGTCTTTTGATGCAAGGGAATAAAGTAATAGCTTATGCTTCGAGACAATTAAAGGTTCATGAAAAGAACTACACCACACACGACCTTGAATTAGGTGCAATAATTTTCGCGTTGAAGTTATGGCGACATTATTTGTATGGTGTTAAGTTCATCGTATACACTGATCACAAAAGTTTAAAGCATATATTTGATCAAAAAGAGTTAAACATGAGGCAAAGGCGTTGGATGGAAACACTTAATGACTATGACTGTTAGATCATATACCATGAAGGAAAGGCGAATGTTGTGGCTGACGCTTTAGGTAGAAAAGAACATGAGAAACCAAAGAGAGTTCGAGCTCTGAGATTGGAACTTAAAGTAGATTTACAAGTCAGATAAAAGAAGCTCAGAAGTTGGCACTGAAAGAAGGAAACATTAAAGCCAAAAAAGAGGACGGTACCATCGATCAACTGGTCAAAGGAAGTGATGAGATATTTAGACTCAGTACGAGAATATGGGTACCAATGGTTGGAAGTTTAAGAGATAAGATTCTAGAAGAAGCACACAAGTAAAGTATATGATGCATCCGGGAAGTGACAAGATGTATCGCAATATAAGAGATGATTATTGGTGGATCGGTATGAAGAAAGATATTGCTTTATATGTAGCTAAATGTTTGACGTGTTCAAAAGTGAAAACTGAACATCAAAAACCATTAGGATTATTACAACAACCCGAAATACCGATATGGAAATGGGATATGATAACTATGGATTTCATCATGAAGTTACCCAAGACTTCTCGCCAGAATGATGCAATTTGGATTATTGTGGATAGACTTACAAAGTCTGCCCATTTTATACCAATTCAAGAAACGTTTAGTATGGATAAGTTAGCACACTTATATGTTGAAAACATAGTATCCTTACATGGTGTGCCGCTATCCATCATTTATGATAGAGATAGTCATTTCACTTTAAATTTTTGCTCAAGCTTTCAAAAAGCAATGGGGACTCGATTAAACTTAAGCACTGCATATCATCCCCAAACTGATGGCCAAAGTGAACGTACGATACAAACTTTAGAAGACATGCTTCATGCCTGTGTCATTGACTTAAGAGGAAGTTGGAACACTCATATTGCTTTAATGGAATTCTCGTATAATAACAGTTATCATACGAGTATCAAAATGGCACCATTTGAAGCATTATATCGGCGTAAGTGTAGAACACCTGTATGTTGGTCTGAAACAGGTGATAGTCAGTTATCAGGACCGGAAATTGTTCAAAGAACCACTGATCAAGTTATACAAATTCGTGAACGATTGAAGGCAGCAAGAGATAGACAAAAGAATTATGCGGATGTTCGTCGCAAGCCATTGGAGTTCAAAGAAGGCGATAGAGTATTATTGAAAGTATCGCCTTGGAAAGGTGTAGTAAGATTCGGGAAGAAAGGGAAACTGAGTCCACGCTTTGTGGGACCATTTAAAATACTTGATAGAATCGGACTAGTTGCATACCGTCTAGAGTTACCCAACGAAATGAAAGGTCTTCACGATATGTTTCATGTATCCAATCTATGCAAATGTTTAGCCGAAGAAACTCTTGCTATGTCATTAAAAGATGTGAAGATCAACGAGAAGCTTAAGTTTGTAGAACAACCAATTCAAATCGAAGATAGCATGATCAAGTTCCTCAAGCATAAGCGTCTCAAGCTCGTAAATTTCAAATAGGATTCAAGACGAGGACCCGAGTATACGTGGGAGCTCGAGCCAGAAATGAAGAAAAAGTACCCCTATCTATTCCAATAAATCTCGAGGACGAGATTATTCAAAATGTGGGGAGGATGTAACACCGCGTCTTAAACCCTATAAAATATTAGCTAAATATACTAACTTATAAAATATAGGGACCAAAAAGTAAGAATCAGAAAACTTCATCCATCGCGATACGTGATGGGATAGGCATTAAGCCCATCGCATAGGGCAACGGACTTGCACAACAACCCATAAATGGGTGGCGTGGTGATACGCTACAGACCAAATGTGACATTTGTCAAATTCGGGTCTCGAGTTGTTTTCATTTTGTAAACTTTTATTTTGTAAAACCGACTTAACATTTTTAGAACCTTATTTAATTATTATATAATATTATTATAGACCTCGATCTTAAATAAATCGATGTTTGTCATATTATAGTGTCGTTAAGAAAAACGTAAAGGGTTCAAACTGATTTTCATAAAGTCGTTATAAGTTTTAAGAACCTTTAAACTCGTATTTAAACTTTGATTGAAACTTAACGGGGTTGTTTCAAAAATAGGTGATACATATATAAACAGCCAACCCTAACCCTAACCCATAAACATCACCAGCCGCCCCCATCTTCTTCCCCTGGCCTTTCGACGCCATTTTCCGGCGACTGGCAATCTCTGGCCACCTTTCTCTGATTTTCGGCCATTTCTCCTCTCCTCAGTCGTTTTCTCCTTCAACCCCAGTCCCTCTCCCCCTGGTACGTGATACCGAAGACACAACCACTTCTCCTTCCCTCCCTCGTTTTTACGGCGAGCCCCCTCCTCCGGCGACTCTATCCCTCTCTACTCATTTTTCCCGGCGACCGAAAAACCCGACCCCGTGCTCCGGCCACTGTACTCTCTCTCTCTCTCTCTATCTCTCCGTCTATCTCTCTCTCTCTCTCTCTCTCTCTCGTTCTCTCTTTCTCCGTCTCTCTCTCCCCGTCTCTCTCTCTGGTTCGTGTTTCCGGCACGTCTCCGGCAGCCTTCATCTCCGGTGACCATATGAACAGTTGGGTAATGGATATACTAATTTATTACGGGTTTTATTAACAATTGTTATCTTGGTTCAGTTGGTTTGTATGTCAGTTGTTGAACTAGAGGTCACGGGTTCGAGTCTCATCCTAGACCGGTTTTGGTATTATTTTTATACTTAACAAATTATTATTTCTATTAATACTAATATCACTACATAAAAACTATTATTAGTATTATTATGTTTAACTTACTATTATATTTACTTATTATTAATATCATTAATATTATAAATATTAAAGTTATTATTATTAAAGATCGTATTATTATTATTTATTAAAATCATATTTTTTTATCATTAATAATTAGCAATAATATTGTTATATTTATTTTGTGAACTCGTTTAGAATCGAACCAACATCGAGTATGATATCATTATTACTATCAATATTATTTATTTATTTATTATTATTACTATTATTATTATTATTATTATTTTATCAACAACACTTTAATTAATACTAAGATTTTTATTCTTTAACTATTATTATTATTATTATTATTATTATTATTATTATACTATATTAGTATTATTAATAATAATTATTGTTATTATTATTATACTATATTAGTATTTTTAATAATAATTAATGTTATTATTATTATCATCATTAATATTGGTATTGTTAAAGTTTAATATTATATTATGCTTCAACCCGTTTAAAAACCGAACTTCTCATTATAAGTTTCAATATATAATATCAAGTTTAGTTCTATTTTCATGGAATATCAATGTTAAAATTATATTATTTATTCTTTTTAAGGTGTTTGTCATTTCAAGTCGGATCCGTTCTTTCTTGTTCGCTTGCTTGTGCATCATTTTATCTCCATCAATTATTCTCGGTTTATCAATCGAGGTGAGTACTTTCATACCCCGTTTTCCATCTTTCGTTTTGGGGTGACATTTCATACTTATCAAACTAAAGGTTTTATTTACTTGAATCTTAAACCACAAACGTGATTGTATATATTACTTAAATACTTGCTCGATTTGGTGTTCTATGATTATATGCTTACGTGTTTATCGCTTTTGGTTGGTGGAAGTCTATAAATCCTAGACTACTTGGCATCCCTTTGTAGAAAGGTGTCGTTAACGTATTGCAATTAACGATATTCTATTAAATCCTAGACTATTTGGTAACCCCTTATAGTTAGGTGTCGCTAACGTAATTCTGTTAGCGATTTTATCCAAATTATGGCTTTTATTTATTGTTTCGTATAAAACTTTTGTGGCTTTTTATTATTATATACTTATATGCTCAAACTTATGAATTGCTCACCAACCTTTGTGTTGACAAACTTTATTTTATGAAATGTTACAGGTTTGACTTTTGTTGACTCGAGGACTAGACGAAAAACGTTACCAAGACTATTAGGGTATTAGTAAATTGAACAATATGATTGCTACTTGTCTTCAAATTTGTTTATATGAACGAGATGTGTTGTTTATTGATTTATGAAATAAAATGAGTTGATTAAATATTGTCATTTTAAATAGTGCCTTTTGTAATTGGGCAATCAGTTGCACCCCGGCGATGAGGTAGGTAACTGCGGTTCCTTCCCATGCGCATGAGTCATCTGATCGGATGATGATGATGGTAGCGTCGACATCCCTACAGGTAAGCCGTGTATGCGCGCGTATGAGTGAATGAGGTGAAGAAATAAGATAACAAAGACTACACAAAACATATGCAGTGCGTATCATTATAACTAATGGGTCGTTGCGGTTATAGTCTAGTATGCATGCAATTTCTAGTTCGCTATAACCAATGGCTTTGATACCAATCTGTCACACCCTCAAAATCCACTAACGGAGTTTTACCGTCAGAGGGTGTGAACTAACAGGATTGGAATCATTAGTTATAATCAAACCATAAAAACATTAAGTGAAAATAAGTGCGGAAGCGTAAAAACATAGACCAAGTGTTGCGCCACACAGGACGACTTAAAAACCCACATAGTAACAGTTTAAAACAAGTTTTCATAATCAATAGTGTTCAAAACAATGCATGCTCCTATACCGCGCGCCCGCCTCGGCTACCTGAGAATAACGTACTAAAAGTGTCAACACGAGGTTGGTGAGTTCACAAGTTTATATAAAACAAAGCGTTTAGCGTTCAGCGTTTTGCGTTTAGCGTTTTGCGTTACCAGATAGTGTTAAATCAATTATATATCGATAGGTAGCTAACCTATACAACAAGTATTACTAAGTGTTCGACACCGAAGCTGACTGTTTATCATGTGCCTTGCCACCAGGTCTATCCCGACCATGGTAATGTGTTAGCCAAAATTACACCCACTCGACCTCCAGTCGAGCTTAGCGTTGGGTGGGGTTTGTCAAACCCAGTAGTACTACTCAACAGTGACTCGCTATTTTCCAATACTAAACGGTTCGATGTGTAGGACTTCAATTGTTTCGTTTGCCACTTAGCCTTTACAAGTGATATATAATCTACTAACAAAATCTAAAAGCGTTTTCGGAGTATGTTATCTATCTCCCCCAAGTGAAAAGCGTTTAAAGAGTTTAAAGGGGAAAGTGAAACTCACTGTTTGCGAAGAATTCCCAAAAACAAGTCACTCAAGTGATGCGCGTCGCAGAAAACTCTCACTAGCGTTCTATAACAACAAGGAGATTTTCTAAGAGTCGGAACTATTATCGAGTCTCTAGACTCGGCACATAATACCTATGCACAAAATACGTTTTGTGTTTCGTTTGTGACTCGTGTGTGACTTTACAACCTCGACCAATTTCCACATTAACATTTAGTTACAGTTGTCTAATCATAACTTACAATCTGTCCAGTACCAGTTTTGACCTTTAATCACATTTAAATCGTTTGACCAACCAAAACACCTTCAAATTAGACGTGGTTGGACTTTCTGAAAACTAGACTCAGAGTACTACCTTGTAGACTCATAATTAGCTTAGTTTGCTTTTTATATTCAACAAGTTACACATCGTTCAAGTTTAACAATCACTTCTGTCAAAACTCAGCAAGCATAAACAATCATCTAACATGCATCCTAAGCATACGACATAAATCATAACATGCAATACACATAATTAATCATAGAAATCAGTAGTAACCCTCTAGGGTTTACAAACAATTGATGATTCAAAGATATTTCACCGTTTAAACTACATATGATCATCAATATCAATCACTAACACATAATCAATCATCCTCTAGCAATAATCAATCATAAAACACTTAATACATGATATTCAAAAGTTAGGGTTTCATAATTATACCTTAAAAACGCAGAAATAACCAAGGGAAACGTGAGAGGTGCTTAGAAACGAGTGTAGGATGCTCCGATTATAAAGAATGAGATCAAAACTGGTGTGATATGTGTGTGTGTGTGGCTGCCGATCGCAAAGAGAGGGGAGGGGGGGGGGGGGGCTGGCCGTCGGGTAGAGAGAGAGAGAGGGAGTGTTAGGGTTTAGGTTAATATTATTATTTATAATAACATGTTACATCTAGGTCCCTCAACTTCTAATAATTACTTTTCTAGCTTAAATTGACTTGTTTGCATCTTGAGTTAACGTTTCATACAATGTTATCACATAAAACATAAGTTTATCACATAATTATCACATAATTATTGTTTTGACGTTTTTCGTTTATTCACCAATTGTTTGTGTCAACTCGTTTGCGTTTCGGTGCAATCCCGAAAGACTACACATGTAGTAATTGTCAAGCGTCATTTAAAACCTTATTTTAAATGTAATGAGATGTGCGTTATAGATCCAGTGATCTTATGTTTGAATTGACGGAGTTTGAGTTAACGGAGTTAACCTGAAATTGACGAGTGTCACATCATTCCCATGTTAAAGAATTTTCGTCCCGAAAATTTGAGTCAAGTCGCGATGAGTGTCTGAAAAGTAAGAAAAAATTTCAGTTTGTCATATCATCCCCTAGTAGAAAGAAATTTCGTCCCGAAATTTAATTCATACCTCCGGTGATTTCTGACGGTTCGACGGGTTTCGCGGTTTTCTGTGTTTGGTCAGCCCTTCAAAAAGGTGAGGATACTTTTTCATCATTTGATCCTCGCGTTCCCACGTGAACTCCGGTCCACGTCTCGAGTTCCAACGAATCTTAACGATTGGAATCTTGCTGTGCTTGAGTGTTTTGGTTTCCCAATCCAAAACTTAGACTGGTTCTTCAATGAAGCGTAACTGTTCATCAACTTGCAATTCGTCCAAAGGAACTGCTTGGGTTTCATCGGAAAGGCATTTCTTCAAATTGGATACATGGAATACATTGTGTACGCCACTGAGTTCTGTTGGTAAGTCCAGTCGGTACGCCACCGGACCAATGCGCTCAGTTATCCGGTAAGGACCAACGTATCGTGGGTTGAGTTTGTTTCGCTTCCCAAAGCGAACCACACCTTTCCAATGTGAGACTTTGGGTAATACTTGGTCGTTCACCTGAAATTCAAGAGGCTTTCAGCGTTTGTCAGCGTAACTCTTTTGGCGATCTCGTGCTGCTGCCATGCGGTTTCGGATTTGAACAATCTTTTCAGAGGTTTCGAGTACCAGTTCTGGACTAGTGATTTGGCTGTCACCCACCTCTGCCCAGCAGATAGGTGATCGACACTTCCGTCCGTACAACGCTTCAAACGGCGCTGCTTTAATACTTGCGTGGTAGCTGTTATTATACGAAAACTCCACCAAAGGTAAGTGAGGTTCCCAACTTTTTCTGAAATCCAACACGAATGCACGCAACATGTCCTCCAAGGTCTGAATGGTGCGCTCACTTTACCCATCCGTCTGAGGATGGTATGCGGTGCTCATTTCCAGGCGGGTACCTAGTGCGCTTTGTAGTGACTTCCAAAAGTGCGAAGTGAAACGAGAATCTCGATCAGATATGATTGAGGCAGGCACTCCGTGTCTAGACACCACTTCTTTCATGTAGACGCGAGTCAGTCTTTCCATTTTATCCGATTCCTTAATCGCTAAGAAGTGTGCAGACTTAGTCAATCGGTCAACGATCACCCAGATGGTATCGCATCCCGTCGGTGTTTTAGGTAATCCCGTGATGAAATCCATTGAAACGTGTTCCCATTTCCACATTGGAAGTTCCGGTTGCTGTAGCAGGCCAGACGGTTTCTGATATTCTATTTTGACTCTTGCACAAGTCAAGCATTTGCTCACGTATGCGGCAATGTCGGCTTTCATGTTGGCCACCAGTAAAGTGCCTTTAAGTCATGGTACATTTTATCTGAGCCAGGGTGGATAGAATATCGGGACTTGTGTGCTTCGTCCATCACTAGAGTTCTCAACTCTCCGTATCGTGGAACCCAAATCCGGTTCTCAAAATATCGGACCCCGTCCGATTTGGTTTCGAGTTGCTTGTTCATGCCCCGCATGAGTTCTGATGGAAGAATATCATCTTTCAAAGCTTCGAGTTGCGTATCGCGAATCTGATCGGGTAAGTTGGCGTGAATTGTGAGTTGCAATGCTCGCACTCGCCTGGGTTTATCGTTTTCTTTTCTGCTGAGAGCGTCGGACACTACATTGGCCTTGCCAGGGTGGTACTTGATGGCACAATCATAATCCTTAAGCAGCTCGACCCAACGACGCTGTCGCATGTTCAGCTCCTTCTGATCGTAGATATGTTGGAGACTCTTGTGGTCGGTGTAAATGGTAAACTTGGTACCGTACAAGTAATGCCTCCATATCTTAAAGGCAAACACCACAGCTCCGAGTTCCAAGTCATGGGTCGTGTAGTTCTTCTCGTGAATCCATAGTTGTCGAGAGGCATAGGCTATAACCTTCTCGAGTTGCATCAACACGCAACCGAGACCTTGTATCGATGCGTCACAATGCACTTCAAATTTCTCCGTTCCCTCGGGAAGGGCTAGAATAGGGGCGCTACAGAGTTTGGTTTTCAACAGTTGAAAAGCGGATTTTTGCGCGTCACCAAAATGTGACGTGGACTATCTTCTCGCCTTGAACCAAAATGTTCTCCCCGGAAGGGGTAGTGATGTGGACTATCTTGTCGTGACATATAATCTCCGCTCGGTTCTCAGATAACCAGTCCATGCCGACAACGACATCGAAACTACCAAGCGTAAAAGGTATAAGGTCGATATCAAAAATATGACCTGACAGTTTCAACTTACATCCCGCAAGTACATGAGTCGTTTCTATAGACTTACCGTCCGCTAATTCAATAGGAAACTTAGCATCTAACGGGGTTGGAGTTAAGTCTAAGAGTTTACTAAAGGCTTTCGACACAAAACTCCTATCAGCTCCAGTGTCAAACAATACAGAAGCAAAACAGTCGTTCACAGGAAACTTACCAGTCACCACATACGGATTGTTGCGGGCTTGACCCGACCCAATGACGAAAGCTCTTCCTTTACCATTGCTTCCGCCACCGCTGCTGCCTCCATTGTTCTCGTTCTGTTTTTGTTTGGGACAATCCTTCCTGAAATGACCCTCTTGACCGCACTCGAAACACCCTTTAGTCTTCATAGGTGGCTTAGGAGCACCCTTCGCCGCTAGGTCTCCCCTACATTCTTGGCCTGATGACCCATTTTTCCGCATCTCAAACACTTGACACGGTCACATGGGCCAGCATGATGATAGTTGCACCTGTTGCATTTCGGGTGTTTCCCAGCATAGCCGCTCGAACCCTGCCCGCTACCGTTGTTGTTATTGTTGTGGCCCTGATTATTGAAGCTCTGAGTGAGTTCGGGCTTACGGTAGTGTTGTTGCTGTGGGGAGGACCTGACGTTGTCGAACTTTCTCTTTCCATTACTCGGGTTGTTTTTGCTGTTGTCAGTGCTCGGGTTGTCACGGGCTTTAGTGGTTGAACCTCTAGGTGGTAACGCACCTTGGGTCACTGCTTGATCCGTCAGTTTGTGAGCTAACCGGATCGCTTGTTGAATCGAGGCTGGTCTGGAAGACGTCACCATGCCCTGAATTTGCGGTGCTAACCCATCAATATACATCTCAATCCTCTTACTCGGCGGGTCTACCATCCGTGGACACATCACAGCTAACTCATGAGAACGGGTGGTGTAGGCTTCAATTTCGGAACCCACCATCTTCAATGACCAAAACTCGGATTCCAACTTTGCAATCTCCTCTCGAGGACAATACTTTTCACGCATCATATTTTTGAACTCCTCCCACTTCATAGCGTTAGCTAGTTCCAATCCAAGAATCTGCACATTTGAATTCCACCAAGTGAGAGCAGAATCTTCAAGTGTCCCAGCAGCAAATTTGACCCTACTGGCAGGTGGACAGTTACACATCTCAAACGCTGATTCGGCCTTCTCAGCCCAACGCATGAAGCCTATAGCTCCCTCAGTGCCCTTAAACGAACTGGGCTTGCAATCCAGGTAGTTCTTGAAAGTACACGTTCCAGTTGGACCTCCAGCTTGATTCTAGACATGTGCGGCTAGAGCGGCCGCCGCGTGGTCATTCAGCAGGGTTTGGAGTTCTGCTGCAGTCAAGTTGATGTTACCGCGACCGTGTCCAGTGTTTCTTCCAGCCATCTCCTAGAATCACAGCATAAAATGTCAGACATGAATTTTCGGTTTCATATGCAACACACCATACATATAATAAAAAGATAGGTAAGAAATAAATAAAAGGAACAAACATCACATCTCAACCATATATTAATCCAAATAATAATTCATGATTAAAACCATTGTATTCGCTACAAAGTATTTAAAATCAATCCTTAAAATCATAGAAAATAATAGTTCGGATGGAGACAACCCCTCCATCTAGGTGTTATCATCCTTAGATGTCATCGTCTGAGGACACCTCTGAGTGTGCCTCCTCCTCAGCCGGTTCTTCCTCCGGTTCCTCTTCAGGTTCCTCCTCGGGATCTTCCTCGGGATCCTCCTCAGGCTCCTCTTCGGGATCTTCTTCGGGTTCCTCTTCAGGCTCTGCCTCAGGTTCGGCTGCGTTCTGAGCAACTTGCATTTGTAAGACGTCGCAACGCTCTAAAGCTATCTCGGTTCGGGTCCTTGCCTCTTGGAGTTGCTCTTGCAAGTCTATCATCTCGGCTTGCATTTTTCTCATAATCTTCATCTATTGATCACTAGCCTCTTGCATTTCCTTCATCGCCGCTGTCAGGCGGGAAATTTCCTCTTTAGTTTCGGTTCCATCTTTTAACAGTCCGGAAACGTTCGCCCTCGTATAACGCATATAACCAACGTCACGCTCCAAACAAGAAACAACAGCTGCGAGCACACGCTCTACAGGTTCGGTTATGGGTGGTAGGGTGTTGGGGTAAGCGGGACGACTCGGGTGAGGTAGTGGGGGAACTTGTTCGCGATAGACCATACGCCTGATCATATTCGGGTACCAATCCCAGCGAACTTCGTCTTCGTACATGCCTCCGGATAAGCGATACCTCTTCGGTGCAGGGGCTTCTAGCTCCGGGACTACTCGGGGTGGCGATGAGGTAGGTAATTGCGGTTCCTTCCCATGCGTATGAGTCATCTGATCGGATGATGATGATGGTAGCGTCGACATCCCTACAGGTAAGCCGTGTATGCGCGCGTATGAGTGAATGAGGTGAAGAAATAAGATAACAAAGACTACACAAAACATATGCAGTGAGTATCATTATAACTAATGGGTCGTTGCGGTTATAGTCTAGTATGCATGCAATTTCTAGTTCGCTATAACCAATGGCTTTGATACCAATCTGTCACACCCTCAAAATCCACTAACGGAGTTTTACCGTCAGAGGGTGTGAACTAACAGGATCGGAATCATTAGTTATAATCAAACCATAAAAACATTAAGTGAAAATAAGTGCGGAAGCGTAAAAACATAGACCAAGTGTTGCACCACACAGGACGACTTAAAAACCCACATAGTAACAGTTTAAAACAAGTTTGCATAATCAATAGTGTTCAAAACAATGCATGCTCCTATACCGCGCGCCTGCCTCGGCTACCTGAGAATAACATACTAAAAGTGTCAACACGAGGTTGGTGAGTTCACAAGTTTATATAAAACAAAGCGTTTAGCGTTTTGCGTTCAGCGTTTTGCGTTTAGCGTTTTGCGTTACCAGATAGTGTTAAATCAGTTATATATCGATAGGTAGCTAACCTATACAACAAGTATTACTAAGTGTTCGACACCGAAGCTGACTGTTTATCATGTGCCTTGCCACCAGGTCTATCCCGACCATGGTAATGTGTTAGCCAAAATTACACCCACTCGACCTCCAGTTGAGCTTAGCGTTGGGTGGGGTTTGTCTAACCCAGTAGTACTACTCAACAGTGACTCGCTATTTTCCAATACTAAACGGTTCGATGTGTAGGACTTTAATTGTTTCGTTTGCCACTTAGCCTTTACAAGTGATATATAATCTACTAACAAAATCTAAAAGCGTTTTCGGAGTATGTTATCTCCCCAAAGTGAAAAACGTTTAAAGAGTTTAAAAGGGGAAGTGAAACTCACTGTTTGCGAAGAATTCCCAAAAACAAGTCACCCAAGTGATGCGCGTCGCAGAAAACTCTCACTAGCGTTCTATAACAACAAGGAGATTTTCTAAGAGTCGGGACTATTATCGAGTCTCTAGACACGGCACATAATACCTATGCACAAAATACGTTTCGTGTTTCGTTTGTGACTCGTGTGTGACTTAACAAGCACATTTGTGATACGTTACGTGTGTGAACAACTATTTACGTGTCAAGTGTTAATGGTGTACATATTTAGCAAATATTCCCCGCAAGGGCAATTTGGTCAAAACATAACAATCATCTAGTAATTATTCCCCGCAAGGGCAATTTGGTCAAAACATAACAATTATCTAGTAACAGCACGTTTCATGTATTTTCACAAAGTTCAGCAACTAGTTTCATCAAGACAGAATTTTACTTGAAAGATTACTCTATTCAACAGATCATAGCATCTCAATTAATTCACCAAAAATCATCACAAAAGCATAAATGAATTAGGTTTTCAGAACATATTTTATTGTATTTTTATTCTACATATATTTCTCACAATGATCAAAACATTACAGCAAACTCACAGCAATCAAAATCATGCGCAACAGAATGTTATTTGTTATTACCGTCACATGAAAAATCTAATTAATGCAAGACCAATTGGGTTGGGTTATTAACTCAACAAGTTAACTTCCAGAAGTGGAACCAACCCATTTGGTCTTGTAGTTCATGAGTTATGATATTTACAAAACAACCTAACAGCAGGTCTCACAATTCAGATTTGCACTTCAGTTTTGTAAAATCATAAAGATTAACTTTTACTCATCCAAAAATTACAAACTTAGACTTTATAGAAACTAGACTCAACATAGAACCCTGTAGTGTTAACAACTTTAACCAATTTCCACATTAACAATTCGTTACAGTTGTCTAAACATAACTTACAATCTGTCCAGTACCAGTTTTGACCTTTAATCACATTTAAATCGTTTGACCAACCAAAACAACTTCAAATTAGACGTGGTTGAACTTTCTGAAAACTAGACTCAGAGTATTACCTTGTAGACTCATAATTAGCTCAGTTTGCTTTTATATTCAACAAGTTACACATCGTTCAAGTTTAACAATCACTGCTGTCAAAACTCAGCAAGCATAAACAATCATCTAACATGCATCCTAAGCATACGACATAACTCATAACATGCAATACACATAATTAATCATAGAAATCAGTAGTAACCCTCTAGGGTTTACAAACAATCAATGATTCAAAGATCTTTCACCGTTTAAAACTACATATGATCATCAATATCAATCACTAACACATAATCAATCATCCTCTAGCAATAATCAATCATAAAACACTTAATACATGATATTCAAAAGTTAGGGTTTCTTAATTATACCTTAAAAACGCAGAAATAACCAAGGGAAACGTGAGAGGTGCTTAGAAACGAGTGTAGGATGCTCCGATTATGAAGAATGAGATCAAAACGGGTGTGATATGTGTGTGTCTGTGGCTGCCGATCGCAAAGAGAGGGGGGGGGGGGGGGGGGCTGGCCGTCGGGTAGAGAGAGAGAGGGAGTGTTTGGGTTTAGCTTAATATTATTATTTATAATAACATGTTACATCTAGGTCCCTCAACTTCTAATAATTACTTTTCTAGCTTAAATTGACTTGTTTGCATCTTGAGTTAACGTTTCATACAATGTTATCACATAACACATAAGTCTAACACATAATTATCACATAATTATTGTTTTGACGTTTTTCGTTTATTCACCAATTGTTTGTGTCAACTCGTTTGCGTTTCGGTGCAATCGCGAAAGACTACACATGTAGTAATTGTCAAGCGTCATTTAAAACCTTATTTTAAATGTAATGAGATGTGCGTTATAGATCCAGTGATCTTAAGTTTGAATTGACGGAGTTTGAGTTAACGGAGTTAACCTGAATTTGACGAGTGTCACAGAAAACATTAGTTTTTATTGTGTATTGTGGATCACGAGCTTAACTTGGATCCCGTTGTTTCAAATCTCCTTAAAGATTGTCTCTTATGAGATGACCACTTTAAGTTGTCGAATGCGAGCGTTCCGCTAGCCATCCTAATTTTCGGTGTTGAAACAATAGAACCACGGTGATTCGTGGACTAGTGTTTTGACATGACGTTGTATTCCGATTTATTATTTTTGTTACAATCGTTATTTGAGTCTAAAACATGAAAAAGACGCGGTGGTACGTGCATATGTTTAGACCCCAACATGGTATTTTTGTGAAAAGGTTTTTAGTGTCGAAATATCAAGTCATGGTGGTTCATGCACGATTTTTCCACCTTTAAACCTTAAAACATTATTATTACGTTTCAAGAATTTAAACCATTTTTCCTTTATTTTGTTATAAATTCTTATCACAAGTCTTCATTTATAAATGTTATATTTTTTTTGTTAATAATTCTTTTATATCGCGATTTTATATGGTAAAGTTTTACGCCAATTTTCTCATTTTTATTTCACAAGGATTTTTATTGCAAATTTCGTTCATTAAAATCCCTTCGATATAAGTTAAAAAAATATAATATATATATATATATAGTTTGATCTATTCATAATGATTTTTAATATGCCATTTATTTTCATTAAGACTATTTACAAACAAAAATCTTATTATATGATTTTCATCATATTAAGAAGGCTTTATGATAAATTTCACCTCAACTTTTCAAGTAAATTTCCTATTTTATAAACTTTAAATTGCCTTTAAAGCCCTTGTACAAAAATTTTATAAAAATTTTATTTTTATAACTATTCCGTTTATTTTGGACGATCACATCAAAATTTTAATTATTTAAACTTCTCATGACATTTTTAATTATACTACCTTATATAATACACGTGGTAGAATTTTCGCTATCCAAATTTATTTTCATAACAACTTTCATCACGCAATTTTTGGTTCATTATAAATTTTCACAAATAAAAATTTACCTCATACGATTTTCCGCATTTTTTTAAAAAAATTCTTATGATAGTTTTGCCATGATTTTTCAAGAAATTCACAAACTTATAGCTTGTAATTTTCTTGAAATCCTCATGCAAAACTTCATAGAAATTTTACCTTAAAGACAAAAAAAAGCGTTTAGGTGCGATATTCTCGATTTACAATGCCGATCATTTTAACTTACCAGGATATTCTTCATTACACGATATTAAATAACGAACTTGGTAAAAATTTTCATTTCGCAACTTTATATTCCCAAAACGACACTTATCATTCAATATTTTATTCCTCATAACAAATTTTGACATACAATTTACGTATTTTAAATTTCCTCAAAAGCAAAGATTTATTTTAATCTTTATAAAAAAAATTATTTTGTAATTTTCTTGAAATCCACATGCAAAACTTCATAGAAATTTTACCTTAAAGACAAAAAAAAAGCGTTTAGGTGCGATATTCTCGATTTACATTGTCGATCATTTTAACTTACCAGGATATTCTTCATTACACGATATTAAATAATGAACTTGGTAAAAATTTTCATTTCGCAACTTTGTATTCCCAAAACGACACTCATCATTCAATATTTTATACCTCATAACAAATTTTGACATACAATTTACGTATTTTAAATTTCCTCATAAGCAAAGATTTATTTTAATCTTTATAAAAAAATTATTTTGTTTCCTCATGACAATCTGCTTTTATTTTACAATAAACTTCAAATTTAGCAAACCTCATGATTATAGTTTATTATGATATTTTTCCAAATTAATACTTATTATTGGTCAAAATTTCCCGAGACGCAACCCCAAGTTTCCAAACACCCGTATTCCCTCTCAAACTACCACCTCAAATCAAACTATCCTTCCACTACAAAAGCTTTCCCACGTACTCGAGTCTTTCCTCGATATGAACGAAACCTAAACATCCAAAAGTATACCCTCACCAACTCAAGCCCCATGCAAAATCCAAGATGTACAACATTAACCCAACAAAAAGCCTTAAATACCGACACTTTTATGCCACGAAAACCAATCAAACTTACCATCCAAATGCTTCAAAGACACGACTAACACATTCACCAAATGCCTTGGACATAAACAAACCAAAGCTTACTCAACTATGACCCAATCCTTCGATCCATGCTATGTTAAATCACAAACCATGTCGCCACATCATTCTCATCCAGCCGTAGGGTTTGATATCAAAAGTAACAACCCCGAACACTCCTTACAAAATACGTGTATAAACCAAATCTCAACCCAAACTAGCCAAGATCGAATTATCCAACCCATCAACTTAACCCGAGCTCAAATAAGCAAAAACCCCACCTATTAGCCCAACCACTACTCTCACAAATCATCTAAGTCTAACCCACTCAAGTGACCTAAACTCAACAAACCTTATCAATCCAACTCAAGAAAACCCAACTACGCAAGCCAACCGAAACACGCTCACCCTTTACCAAATTTCCAAATCATTCACTATTCGTAGCCTAAAACCCCTCCATAGACAGGCAAGCTTCATTTTTCCCTATATATATATATTATCTTTTTTGTATATATATATAACTAGTGTACTTATAACAACCTTATGTGTTCAAATAATCACTTTTAGATTATAAATTCTTTCAAGAATAACTATTCACATATTATATCCAAATCTTATAAAACATCTTTGAAAAATCTAAGATTGTCATGACAACAAAATTCTATTATGATGGTTTGTTTTCAAAGAGAATTATTAAACGATTAAATGCGTGCTTCCAAGGTTTTAAATATTGTCACCTAAGGTGATAAATCTCTTAATAACTTTATAAATACGAGGTTTCATTTTGAATGTTGAATGAAAGTTTTATTCAATAACAAATTACAACTTTCATCATTGTGCATAAACTCAGTGACCTTGGCTTTACGAAACTTTTTGGGACGCATTTATAAATACTTTATGTTTCATATTGTGACATGAATTTTTTTCAATAACGATTTACGCGAACTATTACCTCATATTATCGCAAGCATCATCACTTTATATAATTTATTCTCTTCACAATAAATTTAGGTATACAAATTCATTTAACAAATTGGCTTACAAGATTTACTTTCGATACTGAGCAAAACGTTTCTCTATCTACGCATTACCGCGAGGCTATGTTATTATTATATTCATTTTTCGTGGAAACGAATGAACGGCTTTACTTAAAGACCTTATTTTTCAATTTCATTCTATATGACACGTGACTTATATATTTCGACGTTTATTCGAGTCTCACTGATTTTTACGATTTCTTTTCATTTGATGAGATGTTTCGATGACAATATGATGCACATGAGATTTCATTTTGGTGTTTTGATTATGACACAATTCAAGTTATTCAATAACAATTTGTGGAATACTTTCAAATCTTCAATCTCGCTAAAAATTTTTTTTATCTTTTAAACGATATTTTCATGACTATGTTATTTATATTTGAGCATTTATGTAAACACGATTCTATGTGTTATCCTACATCATTTCATCTAATCTATTAAGCGGCCTATGTGTGGTTTTCCGCAAGCTTTGGCGCTATTAGAAACCGTTATTATAATGACGATTATATAAATTGTTTCACAATAGTGGCCGTATTTACGTTTTATCACATTTCATCTATTGTTTTGGTCGTTAACCAAATGCTATTTTATTTATGTTGATACACGTATGCGTCACCCCAAAGAAACTCACCTCATTCTCGTGCTATCACACTTCATGTAATCCTATCCTCAAATACTTATAACCTCAAGTTTGTTCACGTGTGAAACTCATCGTGCGGCGTTATTATTAAATGTATCATTGTTTATCCCAACTTTATGTGTTCATTTATTGAACTTCTCATTTTTCACTTATCGGATTTCATTTATCGGTGTTATTTAGTGTCTCGATTTATAGACTTGACAATTATCTTGATGACATTTGACTTCAAATCTCATTTCATATAGTTTACCCGAAAATATATATTTTTTATTATTTATTTAATCGATCGTCTTTACGTACTTAAACCGAACTGTTATTTTCACCTTGTTTATACCCTCGAATTCTGTTGCTTCAATTGTGTACCCCATTTTTTCCACTAACTTAAAAGTGAATCCAAAAAAAATTTCCAACCACAGGTATTGGTTAGTCAATGTTGGTAAAATTCAATAAATTTATTTACACATTTATTATTTAAAGATTTTAAAATAAATATGTCTCTTAAACCACACAATGGAACGAACCATGTGGACCATACGACGAGCGAAATAATTATGGGTGCACACTTAATTATCGAAATCCCTGTATGGAAGCCATAGTAAGTACACTTATGTGCGATAACTCATACCCGAGAATGATAGCAGAAAAACGATAGAAATGAAAATTATGACAAGCGCACGGTGGATATGCCGCTGGTACTTCCTATATATAAGTGTCTTTATTATGTTTCTCATTTGTAGCATTTTTTTTCGAGACATGCAAGGTTTTGACGTTATTCTTTTGCTTAAAAATTGTTCATACAATTATTTTACTAAAAACAATATTCGTTAATAATTACTTTTTCTTTAAGTTTATTTTAATTTCGGGACGAAATTCCCAAAAAGTTGGGGATACTGTGACATTTGTCAAAGTCGGGTCTCGAGTTGTTTTCGTTTTGTAAACATTTATTTTGTAAAACCATGTCAACATTTACAACCTTATTAAATTATTATATAATATTATTATAGACCTCGATCTTAAATAAATCGATGTTTGTCATATTATAGTGTCGTTAAGAAAAACATAAAGTGTTCAAACTGATTTTCGTAAAGTCGTTATAAGTTTTAAGAACCTTTAAACTCGTATTTAAACTTTGATTGAAACTTAAGGGGGCTGTTTCGAAAATAGGTGATACATATATAAACAACCCACCCTAACCCTAACCCTAACCCATAAACAACACCAGCCGCCCCTATCTTCTTCCCCTGGCCTTTCGACGCCGTTTTTGGTGACCGGCGATCTCCGACCACCTTTCTCCGATTTCCGGCCATTTCTCCTCTCCTCCGTCGTTTTTTCGTCAACCCCCGTCCCACTCCCCTGGTCCGTGATACCGAAGACACCACCACTTCTCCTTCCCTCCCTCGTTTTTCCGGCGAGCCCCCTCCTCCGGCGACTCTATCCCTCTCTGCTCGTTTTTCCGGTGACCGTAAAACCCGGCACCGTGCTCCGGCCTCTGTACTCTCTCTCTCTCTCTCTCTTTATCTCTCTCCTTCTATCTCTCTCTCTCTCTCTCTCCTTCTCCCTCTCCCCGTCTCCCTCTCACTCCTTCTCTCTCTCCCCGTCTCTCTCTCTCACTCTCTCTCTGGTTTGCTTTTCCGGCACGTCTCCGGCAACCTTTATCTCCGGTGACCATATGAACAGCCGGATAATTGACACACTAATTTCTTATGGGTTTAATTAACAATTGTTATCTTGGTTTAGTTGGTTTGTACGTCAGTTGTTGAACTAGAGGTCACGGGTTCGAGTCTCATCCTAGACCGGTTTTGGTAGTATTTTTATACTTAACAAATTATCATTACTATTAGTACTAATATCACTACATAAAAACTATTATTAGTATTATTATGTTTAAATTACTATTATATTTATTTATTATTAATATCATTATTATTATAAATATTAAAGTTGTTATCATTATTAAAGATCGTATTATTATTATTTATTGAAATCATATATCTTTCATTAATTATTAGCAATAATATTGTTATATTTATTTTGTGAACTCGTTTATAAATCGAACCAACATTGAGTATGGTATCATTATTACTATCAATATTTATTATTATTATTATTATCAACAACACTTTAATTAATACTAAGATTTTTATTCTTTAACTATTATTATTAGTATTATACTAGTATTATTAATAATAATTATTGTTATTATTATTATACTATATTAGTATTTTTAATAATAATTAATGTTATTATTATCATCATCATTAATATTGGTATTGTTAAAGTTTAATATTATATTATGCTTCAACCCGTTTAAAAACCGAACCTATCGTTATAAGTTTCAATATATAATATCAAGTTTAGTTCTATTTTCATGAAATATCAATGTTAATATTATATTATTTATTCTTTTTAAGGTGTTTGTCGTTTCTAGTCGGATCCGTTCTTTCTTGTTCGCTAGCTTGTGAATCATTTTATCTCCATCTATTATTCTCGGTTTATCAATCGAGGTGAGTACTTTCATGCCCCGTTTTCCATCTTTCGTTTTGGGATGACATTTCATACTTATCAAACTAAAGGTTTTATTTACTTGAATCTTAAACCACAAACGTGATTGTATACATTACTTATATACTTGCTCGATTTGGTGTTCTATGATTATATGCTTACGTGTTTATTGCTTTTGGTTGGTAGAAGTCTATAAATCCTAGACTACTTGGCATCCCCTTGTAGCAAGGTGTCGTTAACGTAATGCAATTAACGATATTCTATTAAATCCTAGACTATTTAGTAACCCCTTATAGTTAGGTGTCGCTAACGTAATTCTATTAGCGATTTTATCCAAATTATGGCTTTTATTTATTGTTTCGTATATAAGTTTTGTGGCTTTTTATTATTATATACTTATAAACTTATGAATTGCTCACCAACCTTTTTGTTGACAAACTTTATTTTATGAAATGTTACAGGTTTGACTTTTGTTGACTCGAGGACTTGACGAAAAACGTTACCAAGACTATCAGGGTATTAGTAAAACGAACAATATGATTGCTACTTGTTTTCAAATTTGTTTATATGAACGAGATGTGTTGTTTATTGATTTATGAAATAAAATGAGTTGATTAAATATTGTCACTTTAAATAGTGCCTTGTGTAATTGGGCAATAAGTTGTACCCCGACATGTTCCGCCGCCTTTGGTCAGGGTGTGACACCAAATCATCATGGTCATCGCGTATCGCGATGACCATGCTGAGTCACTAGACACGTGTCCTACCACGTGTCAACATGTGGCATGATATGACAGGCCACGTGTCACATCTGATGAGGCGACGTCATATTGCGGCGTCACGATACACGACGGGGTTGAGAAAGCCCATCGCATATCGCAATGGGTCCAGAAATTCGCCTATAAAAGGGGTGAATTGGTTTGAAGCCAAATTTATCCCATCACACCTCAATTTACACACACTTAGCATAGGAAGGCGTGCCCGATTTCCGTAATGAGTCAACGTGTCATTTTCTCGAAGTTTATGCAAGTAACAAAGTCATAATCAAGTAGATCAAGACCCTGTCTTTTTCTTATTATCATTCTAAGTATCCGATATAAGGTAGGAGTTATGTTTAAGTTATTTGAATTATGGCTTAAACAGTCAATCGAGGCTATAGCATTTAACCTTGAAAGTATTTTGTAAACATTCACATTCATAAACGGGTTTTCATAAACGTTACTTCATAGTAAAGTAATGTTAACCAAAGATATATTTTGACGGGCATGTAGTAACTGCAAGGGTGATAACATTAATAGTAAGTTTCTTGCCTAAGGAAAAGTAATTCGTACAAATCCCAATCAACCGAGGGACCCGTTTACTTACCAGGAGAAACTTACCAAAGTGTTATAACCTATAAGCCAAAGCATGCTACATCAAACTTCACATAAAAACCAAGTTTTTTCAATCACAATCAAAGATAAACAATTTTAAGGTTAAGCTTAGCAATCATAGCTTAATCAAAACATCATTTAGATATTTATACAAACCTATTATGTATAGGTTAAATATCACCCACAATCAATCAATCAGTCAAGGTTTCCAACACCGACGGTACAGGTGAATACGTTAACCTTTTTAATCAATCAAAACATATTTATACTCGATAAGATGAATGGGTGTTTGTCTTAACGAGTCAGTCAACTTTTACATGAGATTATGTGATCTCTAAAAACGTTATAATACAATATGTAAAATTAAAGCAACTCAGAACGAGTACACATGTGTCTGGATCCAAACATAACTGTTTAGCCTAATCAGTCAAACACCAGGTGGCCGCGGGCTAACGGTCATAACTAGTTCTCCTTGCAGGAGCTACCATGGCTCGGGGGAAACATTTGCATGTGTGTAGGGTAGTGGTAAAAAGCCTAGAAGTAGACTTACTTCTGCTGAGTGTACAAAAACTATAATTGTATTGTAATGTCATTCAAATGTTCTATAGAGTCATACGTGTTCACCAGCATATAGATGACGTATTTTTCCAACCCATTGCAGGTACTTAAGCATAAGTAGCATTAGCAAGGATTGGAGTCTTAATGAAGATAGAAGCGCGTACAAGATGGCTCCGTTTTTTATAACAAAAATCCTTGTAATATGAAACATATATTTTGTAAACTAATACTTGGGTATTTAATTCCAAAGTAAATTTTCAATGTAAATTAATATTATATTCAAACCTAAAGTCTTCCTCTAAAATTAACACATAAACTCTGATATATTTACAATACAGGTACCAACTTATGGTCACACCTAGGCCCTTAGTCGGGGTGTGACAGTATGGAACAGAAGAAATTGAAGACAAGAATGGGAGCTTCTAAGTTAATGGTCACCGCCTGAAGCACTACATCAGTGAGAAGGTGAGCATGGAGGAAGGCGAGGTTTTGTACCTTACAGCATCTTTGGGTTAGAAGTGAGAGAGAGGTCAGGCTGAGGACCCGTTAAACCAAGCGCTCGCGGGAGGCAGCCCGAGTATTTGTTTATCTGTTTTATTTTTGTTTTTAAGGATCCTCCCAATAGAAACTGCTCGTACTCAATCTCCATTCGAGCAGCTGATTTTGAGAGTATTCTATTTGTCTTTATTTAAAATAAAAAAAATTAAAAAAACCAACAAAAGCAAAAAAAAAAAAAAAAAATTAAAAAAATCATAAAAACACAAAAATATGTTTACTACTTATCTTTGTTTTAGTTGTGTATGCCACTATATGCGAACGATTTTGCTCAGTACAGGTTATATCTTTTCGCATGATAGCTCTGATGGTGTTGTGGAATTGGTTCTCCCGAGGTTGCGGCCGCGAATGAAATGCTATACGGTCGTTCGATTGATACACAGCTAATGAAGATTCTGCATTTAAACCAGGGGAGTAACCCGTTCTCTGTTTTACTTTTGATTGTTTTAAGTTTTATTTTATTTTATTTCTTTTTCTTGTTCTCATCGAGGACGATTTCGTTCTAAGTGTTGGGATGAGAATTTATTTTACTTAGTTGTAGACAAATTTTAAAAAAAACATATATAAAAAATAAAAAAAATGCCCCTTGAAAATTGTTTTTGTTCTATGTTAAGCAGGAAATGATGTTATTACCGTTGTGTTAACAAACTCTCGAAACTTTTGAAAAATATAATATAATATTAAAAGAAGAGATGGTTTGCATATCTGATTTGGGATGTGTCGGTAGGCCCCACTAGCTTTGATAGTCCTCTTTAGCAGATTTTTATATGTCTAATAATTTGAAAAAAGGTGAAACCGAATTTCGATGCTTAGGGAGGATTACCATAATCTAAAACTTTGAGATGTTAAGACTTAGATGAACTCAAACCAGCACACCACCACATGTACATCTTTTTACGAGCTTAGAAATAGTTATATACTTTATGGTGATATAAAAAAAAGAAAAAAACAAAAAGAAAAAAAAAGAAAAAAAAAGAAAAAAAGAAAATAAAAAGAGGAGTATATCATGAAAGTGTATTATGAAAATTTATTGCAAGAAATAAAATGCTTGTGAGAAAGTTATGTATTGTAAAATGCCAAAGAAGCATTCTCAAAATTAGTAAAAGCGACCAAAGATGCACATACTAGACGGGACTTAGAGTTTACGTGTTACCAAGGGGATAATGACTCTGAGGATACACTATTGGGGCTCGAAGGTTCTTAGTCAATAAATATCAAATTAGGAATTTATAGGACAAAGTCCAATAATATTTAGGAATAGCTCGTACGACCTTCACATGGCCATTCATCCATCAAATTTCACCGAGTCCATCTAATTAGTACCATCAACGTGTCCTTGGCTTATGGTGATTTGTCGAACCAGTTTGCTTCGACTCTAGTTTTTCTAGCTCTCTTTTTCTGAGATGGGGTAGGCTAGCCATGTATTTTGAACTTAAAACGCTTAATGCAATTGAGGGCTTGATTGGTTGGTGGCTGGGTTTAAAGTGGACAAATATACCGGCAATCGCGGTAAATATGTCGAGCTGTTTCTATTGCTTTAATAATATTAAATAATCTGGGAGTTTGTTGCTTTAATAATATTAAACTTTTTTTTCCTTCCCTTTATTTTTATAATTGAACTCGGGAACAAAGCGTAAACGCATAATAAATAAAAATCAGGAGTGAGAAAGAAAACCACCCTAAATCCAAACCAAACAATTAAGAAACACATACCAGTGGCAAGTTCGTCTGTCCTCACCAAACTACAATTCCAAACAAACTGTCTATCCTCGCGCCATCGATGCCTCGAAGAAGATTCAATGGTTTGGTCCACACTTTAAGACTTTCATCCGCCGATAGAACCACAATAAAAACTCCGATCGACACTTACATCTAATTCCAGTACGCACCACCCGATCAAAAGCTCAATTTCGACAAAGGACAAAATTTCGATTAGAGTATAAAGAAGTATAAATAGGATGACGGTAATGGCATCACGACGTGGGAGGAAAAAGGGAGCGTATGAATGAGAAGGTGGAACCGCTAAACTAGTCATGTGTAACTGCCGTTTAAGTGATAACGTATGGCCAGGATTTCATCTCCTAGAGTTTCTAGGGCTGAGATTTAAGGAAAAAGAAGTTACTTCCCTCACTCTTAATATATAATTAATAGTTCTAGAAGCAAAATAAGAGAAAGTTTGAGGCATATTTTGTATTTTTTTTCCCGACACCAAGACGATTGATTTAAAAATAAAAAACAAAAATAGTGGCTAAAATATAGGCTAATTAATAGGGAGTTATATGTTTTGATTGAATTGGTATTAGATATTTCTAACCATTACGTCCCTCCACCTTTTGAAAACTATAGTAAAAATATAGAATTATATGGAGTTTAGTCAACTTTTAATCTAAACATAGATCTAAGGGCTCATATTCATTCCTAGTCTTCTTAAAAAATACTTTATTTTTACAATAACCCTACCATATACATATATATATATATATATATATATATATATATATATATTCGTTCATGGTTCTCTGGTGTCCTAGGCATAGAGAAACCATACCAACCCATCCCAAACTTGGTGGTTAAACTCTACTGCGACATAGTCGGTTCTCATCCTTCAGAGACTACAAGTGAATAGGAGCATCTGTCGACAAAAGGATCACCCTAATATGATCATCTCATGGCTATTGAGAACGAATCAAACCAGATGGTTCTACTTTCTGACTTGCTGGCTGGTTTAAGAGGGAACTAAAAAAGGTGGAAAAATAGGGAACTCTTCATTTTACATGTAAAAATAATAATATAAATCTCGATTTCACATGTAAAAAATTAGTTTAGCATAAACCTTTTTGGACTCTTTGTTTATAAATACATGAAGAAGACATTCCAATAAAAAATTAATTTTGTGAAATAATTTTTTTATCGTTTTTTAACTTAAAATAATTTTTTAAACGGCATCTACATGTGTTTATATGTAAAAAGCTATAGAAAGACATTGTAAAAATGAGTTTTTTTACATGAAAATAGTTTATTTTTAGTATATTTTACACGTAAAATGAAGAGTTTTACATGTAAAATTGAATAGCTTCCCATTTTTTGAACTCTTTCTTGAACACGTCACTATGTATATATATGATTCACAGCGTACAAAATATAAAGAATATCAATAATTACATATCACATAAGTAAAATATTTAATATATGAACATACTGAAATGAAACATTAATACACAAGTGTTAATGATATAAAAAATAAAATTAAAAAAATCGAATGTATGATTTTGGTATATGTTTCGGGCAAAGGGGATGCGGTTCCAGGTAATTGAGTTTGGTATTATCTAATCCCATACCAGCCCATACACGTGAAAATTTTAATATCCCAATTCCATACCCGACCCATACCCGTCGGGTTTTGGATATACCCATACCATATGTTTAGGGTTTCGGGGAAAACCCGTCGTGCTCGGGCCTTTTTTCCATCCCTAGTGATATATCAATATCTTATTGTTTTTATTTCTAATAAGTTATTTACCAAAGTTCAATGGTAGCCCCTTGCGGGATGTCGTGGGTTTGATTCTCAGGTAAAGCAATTTGTTTCATGTTGAATCATGGGGTTTTTCTAGCTGTGGGTTTCTTCCTTGGTGGGTGGCCACGCGCTCCACATGTTGTTATTCGGGTGAAAGAGTGTTTCATTTGTTAGGTTGATCCCAGGTTGTTGGGATGCGAAATGTGCTATAGTGAAGATTGGAAACTTATCAACCTCTCAAGATACTGCTAACTATGAAAACTGAGCAAGCTCAGACCTCCCAGCAAAGTTTTAGTTAGCCTAGCAAGGTACTTTGCCTTCCGGGCAAGATTATCTTCTTGAAGTCTTCGTAAGTGTCAATCCGAGCAGGGTTCACTTTGTCTAGCAAGGTTGTTCTTCAAGTCAAGCAAGGTTTGTTTTCCCAGCAAGCTCTTGGCTAAACCAAGCTAAAGAAACCAAGTATTTTGGAGTATCTAGCAAGGTTATTCATTAATAAACAGTGGTCCGATCATGCTTGAAGAAAGTTGATAAGGAATTATCTTAACGACTTTCTCGGGCAAGGTTCAACTCTGAGTAAGCTACAGTGTTACCAGCACACTTAAGTTTGTTCTATAAGTTATTCATTAACAAAGAGTTGAAGGGATCTCTGAAGGACAAGTTTGCTCGTAGGACCATATCGGGGCAACGTTTGCTATGGTCAAGAAGATTGAAGTCTGCTAGGTGAATATTTTCTAAGAAAAATATTCTAAGTAAAGTCTACCCGGAGAACTATTCCCAAACACACTTTGGTTACCATGTCCGCTCGAAGAAGACAAAAGCTGCAAAGTTTACCCGAAGACCTGTTTTACACTTAGAATCTTTTATATTATGTTTATTTGATTATGTATAATTAATTAGGGTTTCTAGAAGGAATGACAGTTTTCAGGTAGGTCTATAAATAGAATAATTAGGGCATGCCTAAAAAGAGACGAGAGATACGATTAAGACAGCCTGATATTATTCCTGACTTTGATTGTGACGGTTGTTCTTTATTACGTCCTGACAAAAACATTCCCTTTCTGAAACCCTGATTGATTCTCATTTGCATTAATCTTTTTATAATGGAAATCTTTTGAGTGACAGTCTGTGTTTGTTTACTTTTGTATTTTCAAGCTACATATATTGTGTTAGTGATTCCGCCGTTAATACCATATTGTTCTTACCCTAAATAGTATGTCATTAACCTCTTCTCAACACCTAACGGTGTGGGTTGCGACAGTGGTATAGTGATCGTTATAGACCGACACATGTGTCCAAACCTTTGTTGTTCGAAAAAAAAAACTCTCTTTTCTTCCTCATTTTGATTACCTATTTCCTTCGTTAACTTACACACCCATCGACATAACCGCTACGCTATTCACACCCATTTGTGCCATCACATGGGTGGGGCGAAGTTATCGTGTGTGTAGTGGGCCTCCTAATCATCCTGTCTCCTCAAGTCGCTATGATTTCCACCAGCCTCACTAAATTAAGGATATTAAGTTTCTTAGAGCAACCACAATAAAGACTCCCAAAACACCAAAAATGCATGACTCCATATCATAAAAATATCATTTTTTACAAAACACCCAAAACCCATTCAATAAGAAATCCTAGAAACACTAAAAAGTAATGCCACATCAACACGACCTTTTACATTTACTTTTTTATATAGAAAATACAAATTTAACAATTTTTTTTAAATTCAAGACCCAACCCCACCCAACATAGCCCCATCACCTGCCAAAAGAAATGTTTTTGTATGTTCTTGGAAAAAAACAACTTTGAAAAATGTATGATAAAATTATGCACACAACAATAGAAAAAGGGTTGTTGTATTCAAACACCACCCCCATGTTGTGTTAATAAATCTATACGGTTCGTATAGGGGCTATACGAGTCGTATAGCCCTCATATGACTAACTAATGTACGGATAACAACTTTTCCAGTTTATACGGGTCGTATAGCCCATATACGAGCCGTATAGGCTTCAAACACCTGACACTTTCCATCATAAAAAGACAAAAATTTTCAACTATACGGCTCGTATAGCCCCTATACAAGCCGTATAGACGCATATAGTGTCCAAATAACCTATGTCTAGAAAAAATGGGTGATGTTGAAAAAAACTTAAAAACACCCTTTAAAAATGTATTATTGTGGATGCTCTTATTATTTGTAGGCCTACCTGAAATTAAGGATGTGAAGTTTCAGTGTGAAATACACAAATTTAGTAAATAACGAAGCATTGGATGCTTTTTTACCAACACCATATAATTTCTTTATTGAACAATAACTTTTAGTTTCACCTTAAATCCATTAAACCTTATACTTACAAAGATTTGAACCCACTATCACACCTCTTGTTAGACAAACACCATACCACTAGATAATTGATGACATCATCTAACTATAAAAAAATAATTATAAAGGTTAATGTCACATCAACGTATTGAAAATCCGCAAAATGTCCATCTGGCATATTGACTTCCACAATATGCCCCTCAAACTTTTTTTTTCTATCTAAAATGTCACCCAAAACGAGCGTAAGTGATGATATAATACTATTGGACAATACTGTCTTAAGTAAAACTCGCCACATGTCCATATTTTACATACACCGTTAGACTCGACATTTCTCAACATTTTTGTATCGCTTTTCTCTCTTTAATTAAGTGTCACTCCTTTTTAAATACTCGCATACTTTTTAGAAATACTAATTACACACACACACATATAGGGGAAAGTTAACGTACAAATGAAATTAACGTGCTAATTGTGAGAATCAAGTATAGTAATTATATATACACAAGTAGAGTAATTATGTAATTAAATTATAGAGTAATATGCAATTAATTTATGATGTATTCACTATATTAACGATTGTTTGTTTGTACATTTATGCTTTTTGTATTTACATTCTACTCAACTCCTACACCTCTGCCACGCCCTTCTGCCATCTGTTATAAATGGGCTATTTACAAGTGTTGTTCCTTTACCCTGTCACCAACCCTCATTAATAATTCAGCAAATGACTTCAGATTACCATTAAACCTACCACTAGTGGTGCTGTCGGAGATGAAAAAAGCCAGGCCACTATCCAGGGTCAAGTTGTGAATACGTTAGATCTAACCAATATTGAAAATCGGATTAGATAATACCTTAAGAATCTAGTTTATGATATGCTTATAATTAGTTATCTATATGCTTTAGTAATTGTAGTATGAATAGATTAAGGAAGAAGTGAGCGAGAGAGTAATTCGGCAGAGGTTCAATACGTTAAACTCAAACCTTAAATTATCAGGGTATGAACACCCTATATATAAACGATAGAGAGCAATTCGTTACACATCCCGTAACGAATTGGCTCCTGTTTATTAACTTAAAAGACACAAAAAGGAAAGCATAATGAATCATTGATTTGTTATGCCCCCATTCGTCAACATTCCATGACGAATGGGAACATACATAACGAATTACAGTCCATTCGTTAAACATCCTTAACGAAAGGTCCTCACATTAAATGAACTGGCTAATTCGTTAAAAATCCTTAACGAATTAGCCTATACATTAACGAACTAACTTAAATTACATAAGCACCCTTAACATTAAAATATTAATAAATTACAAACGATAATTTACAAAGACTCGAGACGACAAAATCGTGCACTAACAAACACCCCCTCGTCTTGAGCTCTTTGTCTTTAAATTACTTGAAGCGCTTTGTCTGCCAATTGCGACAACTATGAATCTCGAACTCGTGAAATACAAGTATGACACGCTAGAACTGCATTGCTCGGTTGTAGTCTTCCTGGTGGTATATCAAAATCTTGTTCATGAACAACACGTCATTGTCTATTTCAGATAAGTTAACGAGCCACATTGGGTCGATAACTCTTATAAAACTGGTCTTCAAGCCTTTACCCAGAACAATGACGGCCTCACCGGTACGATTGTCGTAGTACCAACGATTAAATGTTAGGTGAAGATCCTGTGGGAATGTCTTCACAAGTACGTACTTCATCGTCTTCGGTGGTTTCACTTTAAGCACGAGCTTCCTCCAACCCGTTTGTGGATCTATCTCATCAATACGTTTACGGATAGGAATCTGTGGCTTAAAGAATTTAAAACCGTGGTTTACCTTGAAAAGCAAATGTTGATGAAACCATTCTGCTTGACGATTTCCACCGCGATTAATGAAAGGTCGACTCGCGAGGGTACGGACATCCCAACGCGGTAATGAGAGAATGTCAGTGATGTTCTGATAATACTGAACACCGTTCTCCTATTTGACAATACAGACCTTTAACTCAAAATCATAAAGCCAGGAGACGATATCACCTTTCACAGTCGACACGGATTTGAAAGTTATCTTCTGATTAGCTTTAGCACGTGCGATGGCTTCCTGCTTCTGTTCTTCGTTCACGTACCTGTATGCCTCAATAATCTTACGTGCCCGTTTGCACCGATAATTGAACCAACCAAGAATATCAGCCTCAGTCAAATCAGCATCGCGTTCCTACATATTGGCTTTATTCTTCGACACTTTCTCCAAATGATCTTCTGTAGCTTTGACATTTTCTTCATTAAATGTAGGAATACCCTGATCAACATTGGATCATTGATAAAGATCGGGGTATCCTCTGCTGTCACATCTTCAATCTCAGTCTCCTCATCTTCATAAATAAACGACGGATTCATATGAGGAAACGTCGTATCCTGTAAGAATTCCTCGTCGTTCATTACTTCCACATCTTCCTCGGCTTCCAGAGCATCGAGTTCTTCATCATTCAGACCTAGTAAAAAAGAAATATGTTCACGTGTTAGGGACTGATCGATGAACTGACCTTCTTCAAAATCATCAAGGTTGACAGAACTTATCACAATGCCCTTCTTGTCATCCATGAATAGGATGGTGTTGGCTTTGAGTTACTCAATTGGTTGAACGTTCATCGAGTCATGATAGACCACCATTTGTCTATCACCGCCTTAACCGCCAGTTGTACCAGCACCGGATGATGATCCGTGAGTTTGTTTTGGCTTACTACCTCCAGCACCAGAAGCGTCAGGATCATCATCGTCGTTCTTCAGCTTCTTTAATTGATCATCTGTTCACGTAAGCTGAAGAATCAGATCCTCCTGTTCTTTGATCTTCACCCCTTGAGCCGTGACAATCACACGAAGCTCTTTTGTCTCCTTTTGGCAATAAGAGACAAAACCCATCATACGCCTTTGATTGATTAACATATGCTCTTGAGCTTGACGATCGACCGCTATTTGATTCTCATAAAGATGAATCAAACTCAAGAGCACGCTCATTTGATTTTCCGGGGGCAAAGCATATAATGACTAAGGTACCGGATGCACAGGACCTTGAGGACGACTAATTCTCATGAGCGAGACGTCCATGGGAAGAGTCGGCATCATTTTTGGTATTGGAGAAACCACTGAAGTAGAAGCAGAAGACCTTGGTATTGAAGATAAAACAGATCAAGGAATCATACCAAGCCTCAGATCAGACGTAAGCGTAGTCGTCAATGTGAGTTCCGGGGTGCTAGTAGTAAGTGGCACCGCCGGGCTTTGATTATCGGATGACCTAGGCTCACGTGGACCTATTTCCACCCCAGAGCCATGAACCACACGATGCTTGGGCGGTTGATCAGAGTCATATTCCTTGCCCTTACGTTTTCTTTGTGCAGCAGACGAACTTGACGCCACAACGTCCACACGTCGTTTGTCACTTCCTTGACCACTATCACCACCATCATCTCCGTCATCACCACCTTCGTTCCCACCTGGACGCTCTTCACGTTCGGAATCCGAATCATCATGGATCCAACGATCATCAGAAGGACATTCATACACGGATTCGAGATGTGACCAATCAAACATTTAGTCCTCGGCGTCTCTTGACGGTACTGCTTCGGCTCTATTCAATGTATCAGCAGTCATATGATCCAGCTTCAGCATGTTGTTGCGAAGCGTTCATTCAATCTCCAAATCAGGAATAGCATCCCGAATGATGAACTGAATAAACCGTGGATACATAAGGAATTTGTTTCGTTGATTTTAGACTATACAATTTTCCTTAAGATGATAGAAGATCATCTCTGAGAAGTTGAATGGTTTGTTCAAAATCAACGCGACAAATGCTGATTGTAACATGGTACGACACTCGTCGAATCCATCTTTACGACCTCTAAGGCTGTGTATAAGCACATGTAATAAATACTTGTACGTGGGGCACAAGCAAGCCTTGTTTTACATCGAACGTTCAAGATCGCCATTATAAAACACACGACTAAATATGCCCCGGATCAACCCCTTATCGAACTCACATGGGTTGTCCATGTTATCACCAAACCGCAACACCCTTCGTATCGCCTCTGTTGAAATTAAAATCGGCTTCTTGTTTTCCTCGGCAACAATATGGTTTACAGACTCAATCTAGCTTGCTGAATTCCAGAATGGTCGAATAATACATAAACAAATCTCCGGGTTTGTTGTGACGGCATAGCTTATACAAGAGCGACGTATAAAAGCTAGCATATCGTGAAAAAAATCTTCGTCAGCAAAGTTTGTCCCAACAAAAGCACATATATTATGCTTTTTGTCAAAAGACAACAACGGGGGTTCCGACTCCTGTTGTTGTTGAACTGGTTGTCGCTAGCAGCAGGGAGTTCCTTAATAACTTCGTCAGCCATAACGGAGAATACATAAAACCGAGATTTAGTAAAAATGAGAAACAAATAATATAAATATTTTTATAAATTTTAATTTAAAATTTTCAAAATAAGTCTAAGTGTAATTCGTTATTCTTTTCTGATTCGTTATAACGAATTAGGTGCTTCATTATAACGAATTTCTTAATTAGTTATCAATTTAAGACCATGAATTAGACATAACGAATTGCCTTCAAAGAAATAATGAATTAAAGAGTGAATGTGATGTAATACGTTATCAAATTTATGAAAGGGTTGATTCGTTAAGGTAGTCGTAACGAATTGAACACGAATGAATGCCAATTCGTTAACACATAACGAATGGTCACCAATAATGCTCAATTTTGACTAACAAGAGTCAAAGTCAAAATTGATATGAACATTGAAGGTCAAACATGCAACCCAGAATCATTTACACCATGTAACACGATGTAATGATCAACAAATTACACTAATCATTTCGGAAACACATTGGCAATCGATATATGTTGCCCATTTTGACAAGATCTCAGTAAACATTAGGTTAATTAAGGTTTCTTTTTATAAGTTAAAGCCGACATAGATAAACGATTAAAACACCCATGAAATGGTCATGTAAATCGACGAAACGCATTGCTTTTTGATCCTCATTACCATACGAAACTTAATTGATGATCAAAATATGGTTTTGTAATGATCGATTTTTTTTGGAAAATTTTGGCAAGGGTTTGCTTAAGGAAGAAGAAAAAGTATTGAACAAATGAACTGAATCGTTCTCCACTGTTCCTTATATAATACGAATTGGCACACTTCCCAAGACAACGAATCAACTGATTCGTTAATTCAAAAATTAACGAATTAGCCAATTCGTTATCTCATTCGTAACACGTGGTAACAGATGGGTAATTCATTATAATTTATCACGAAGTAATAACGAACTAAGGGTAATTCGTGCTTAATTCGTATACTATTAGATGACTAATTGGGTCATTCGTTACAGAGTGGTGGAAACGAATTAAATGGTAGCGAATTGAAGTAATTTGTTATTAGAATAACCCCATTTGTTATCCATAGATAACGAATTGACCATTAAATTCTTTTTCAGTTTAATTTAAAATTTAAATTAATTTTTGAATTAATTAAAGAATTAAATAAATGAATAAATAAATCATTGAAACTGGTGTCCCGATGACCTTATACCTTACTAACCTTACCCGACGTGGTAAGATGTAATACCTTAACGTGTTTTACACTTAAAATCACATAACTTAAAAAGAATTAAATAATATGTAAAGTAAAAATAGAATCTTTTTAATATTTTTCTTTTTCTTTTCAACATATTTACAGTTAAACCCGAAAAACAAAAGTGGAAACAAAATATTTTTGTATTTTTGTATGTTTTTCAAAAGAAGTACATATTTTTGTATTTTTGGTGAGTTTAAACAGAGAATCATATTGATCAAATTGTCCTTCCATCGCAGTTTTATATTTCAACGATATTATGACTAGCGTTAAGTCGGTCATTGATATTATTGTCCCCTTAAATCTTATAACAAACTTTCAAGTATTTTTGTGATATGAATAAGTGTTCAATTAGAGAGCACAAAATATCTAAAACTATCAGCCTCTAATCTCGGTTCAAGCTTAATTTGATTTTTACCATATCACCCTAACTTGACTTAAACCATTAGGCTGTCGATCAAAATTTTGAATTTTATTGATAATTTTTTTATTGATGCACCAAGATTCCTTTACTATGAGTGAGTATGCAAGAGTCCATCTGTCGGCTTACAAACACTGTGTCCCCTGGGGTCCGTTTCTTATTAGTATTAAGACGCACACAAGGGAGGAACAATGTATGATTAACATCGGATTTTGATTAAGTCAGTAATTCAATTTGTACGATGTATAACGGTGATCAAGGTTTAATGACTTTGGGTTTGCTCTAAAAGCGTTTGAAATCTTTATGTATATATACCCAGATGATTAAGCTACATACCGACTCACAGTGTCAAGAACCCGTATGCTTGTTATTCAGTCTTATGAGTTTTTGGTGATCAGACAAATATAAGGCTTGAGTATGACAGGCTATTACCTTTCTGCCATCATTACCGAGATTTTTGGTAGAGACTAACAACTCTTTTAATTTGGCGTTTCTTTATGTTTATATCACATACTTTACTCAAACGACTTGTTTAAGACCTGTCAATGCACCAATGCAATTAAGCACTCAGTCTTTTAAGCTTATTTCTTTCTGGATATGGGACCAGATGATCAATATACTATCATTTTCTCTTTTTGCTTCAAAACTCAATTTTTGAGGAGCATAAAAATAAATTCAATCGCCCTAGTTACTTTTAGTCTATAGCTTAATAGCAATCCTGTCAATCCACAAGTAGATAACAGGACCAAAACATGCAAGCATGTTCCACAAACTTAAATAACCGACATAATTTTTAGCGAGATAATTAATTAAAAACGCACAACAGTCGCCCCAACTACTTTCCATTATCAGGTAAATGGCTATCCCGAACATTTACGAGTAAATATCAGGACCAAACATGCAAGTATATGTCCTTCAAATATGAGTAAATGGCATAATTTTAAACGAAAGTATGAAAAATCTTTTTGGTTTTTCTCTGTACATACATTAAAAACACAATCTTTTTGTCTTTTCAGATTTTTCTATACAAACAAAAATCACAATATTTTTTATTTTTCAAAATTTTCAATGTTTTTGAATTTTTCAAAATATTTTAACTGAAATCACAATATTTTTGTATTTTTCATATTTTCTTTGTTTTTGGATTTTCTCTATACATACTGAAATCATAATATTTTTAACCTTTTCATTTTTCACCCCCAAAACCCAAAACATAAAAATAAATTAAATAAAAATAAATAAAAAAAATGCAATAAAGATAGTTATCCTTGTTAAGGACTTCAGCAAGAGTTTTTAATCCATCTAGAGCAAGCAAAAAATTAAAACGTGTTTTATCAAATTCCTTGGTAAACATATCGGCTTTTTGAAAACTAGTAACCCTATATAAAATAATATCGGATTTCGATATGTTTAGTTTTTGAATGTTGCACGAGATTCTTGGTGATACTTATAACAGCAGAGTTATCAATATAAATGGGATTAGTAAGAAAATTCAAACCATAATCCCGCAAGTGTTGCTGGATCCAAAGAACCTGTGAATAGCAACTCGAGGCTGCCACGTATTCTGCTTCGGCGGTTGAAGTGGAGACCATTGTCTGCTTCTTACACTGCCAGGAAACAAGCCGGATTCCTAGTAATTGACAAGCCGATGTGGTCGATTTAGTTGATCTTGCATCCTCCATAATCTGAATAGGAAAACACAGTGAATTCAAAAATATCATTCTTGGGATACCATAACCCGGTGTCAGGATTACCCCTCAGATAGTGAAGTATACGTTTAACCGCTACCAGGTGAGTCACTCGGGGACTTGATTTGTACCTAGCACACAAACAAATTGCAAACAATATGTCAGGCTGAGAAGCAGTTAGATACATTAAGAACCTATCATCGCTCGGTAAAGGGTAGGATCTACGGTATCCTCCAATTCGTCCTGACAAATTGTGATCCTCGGGAAGAGGTGTTGAAGGGATTTTTCCGGCAGTTATCTTTAATCGGCTCAAGACATCGTTCACGTATTTCTTCTGATGAATGACTTGTCAGACTGATGAACCTGTAGCCCTAAAAAGAAGTTCATCTCCCCCATCGAGCTCATTTGGAACTTTGTTTGAATTGACTTCTCGAATTCCTTACATAACTTGTCATTTGTTGATCCAAATATGATGTCATCGACATATATCTTGATAAGGAGCAGATCATCACCAACATTTTTATAAAATAAAGTGCATTCAACACTTCCTCGCTTGAAGCCATTATCAGTAAGATGGTCAGCAAGTGTGCCATACGAAGCTCTTTGGGATTGGTTTAGACCATACAGGACCTTGTTCAATCGGTAAACACAGTCCATATAATCCGGATCTTCAAAACTAGGAGGCTGCAAAACAAACACTTCTGCATGTAGTTCCCGTTGAGAAATGCACTTTTCATATCCATCTAATAAAACTTAATATTCTTGTAATCCGCATAAGCCAAAAATATTCGTATAGTCTCCAGTCGAGCAAGTGAAGCATATACTTCCCTGTAATCTATGCCTTCTTGCTGATGGAAACCTTGAACCACTAATCTTACTTTGTTTCTCACGATCACACCACGATCGTCTTTCTTACATTTAAATACCCACTTCGTAGGAATTGGTTTCTTCACTCTAACAGGTTTATCAATGAGATCCCATACACCCAGTCGTTTAAACTGTTGTAACTCTTCTTGCATTTCCTCTACCCATGATGGATCTTCAAGTGCCATACGAGTGTTCGTTGGTTCCACTTGAGATAGAAAGCAAGTGTATTTCGTGAGATTATGATTCCCGAGGAATGCATATCCGTATATGCACACAATATGTTAGATTCATTTGAAGTAGCAACTTGATGACGTGTTTGCGCACATACATCAAGATCACCAATAATGTTATCCTGTGGACGATAAGTATGAATCCGAAGAGTAGGATTCTCAGTCACAACAACATTGTCTGTTAAATTAGTGAGATTCTCCTCAGTATCAAGAGACGATTCACCGATCTCATGTGTTTCAGGAAATGGAGCCGAGGAGGAATCAACAAAATGACCATCATCCGATGAGATAGAAATCACATCAGAGGTATCATGGAGATCATATTTTGGAGCTTCATCATAATTAGAAGCCGAAGATCTTGGTGGTAAGAATTGATCTTCTAGATACGCACGCACCAAGTCTTCATCTGGTTGGTCAACTATTTGAGTGAATAAATTAAATAAACTCTCATAGTCGAACATCCAATCAGGTCCTTTACCTTGAGGAGGTGTGGTATATCTTTGTCAATCAACATGGTACTACTCATCTACACACCCCGAGGTAAAGTTAAATACTCGTTTCTTAGGTGATGCGTAACCTAAGAAATAGCCTTCGATCGCTTTTTCTTCAAATTTTCCCGCATCTTTCTTCAACATAATAAAAGGACACCCAAAAGGTTCCAAGTACTTTAAACTAGGTTTACGCTTTTTCAGAAGTTCATAACTCGTCTTTTGAAGCTTCGTCATAGCCAAAATATGATTGAACGTGTAGCAAGCAGTAATCACAACGTCATTCAAAATTGTACAAGAAGCTTAGAATCTGCCAGCATTGTTCTTGCAGCTTCAATCAATGTTCTATTATTCCTTTCAGCCACCACATTCTATTGTGGTACGTAAGGAGCACTGTATTCTCGATGAATTCCTTTTTGAATACAAAATAAATCCAATACATTATTTTTAAATAACGTAGCATTATCACTTAGAATACGCCTCACTTTCAGTTTTTATAGTGATTCGATCTTAGTGATTAAGTTTTGAACCAGAATGGGTGTTTATCTTTTGAACTCATAAATAATACCCATGAATATCTTGAATAATCATCAGTGATGACTAGACAATACCAATCACCAGCAATACTCGGACGATTCACCAAACCAAACAAATCCATATGAAGTCGTTCTAGTGGAGTATCAATGGTATTGATTAACTTAGATAGATGGGACTTCTTCTTTTGTTTGCCCTTTTTACAAGCAACACAGTGGTCGGATAACTTAAAATGTTTCAAAGAAACACCATCAACAAGATCATTTGCCATTAAATAATTTATTTTCCTAACATGAATATGACCCGTTCTTTTGTGCCACAATATCGTTTCTTTTTCTGTTGCCTTAGAAACAAAACACGTTTCCACAAGAGTTGATACTTTAGAAGTCATGTTCAACACATAAATATCCTCGGGAATGACGTATCCCGGTTTCAGTATTATGCACTCCTTTTCATTAAATACGGTAGTGTATTTCTTATAACAGATTTGTGATACACTCAACAAGTTGTGATCTACTTTATCGCAATAATTGACTTTTTCAAAGGTGATGCACCCATTTTGATACATCACCTTCCTTAGTGATCATACCCCCCGAATTACCAGCAAACGCCACATACCCTCCTTGTATATTTTTGACATTTGTTAAGAGCTTGATGTTGCCAGTAATGTGACGAGAGCATCCAATATCCATTATCCAGTTTTCACCAGAAACAGTCTTGGATGAACTCTCATCGATCATGGCCATACATGCAAACATGGTTGGCTGCATTTGACATGAATCGTCAGAATCAGATTCAGTGTCATTGTCAGAGGTATTCCCACTTGAATCTTGAAAGCTCTCACTCATTTCAAACATAACCAAGTTCACTTGATTTTCTTTACACAATAACCTTTGGGTCCAGTCAGTTCCATCAGCAACAGAAAGCAAGGCTTGTGAACCCGAAACAGAAGGTTTACTTCCAAAAGGTTTATCAGCATCATTACCCTTTTTCACAGAACTGTTATCTTGACTTCTTGGTCCATTGTACTCTTTCTTTGGTTTGTCACACTCTTTGGCAAAGTGGTCAAACTCTTGACAGTTATAACACTTGACTTTTAGCTTATCAAACCCAACTCTCTTGTTCAACGATGGTAAGTCTTTCCCATTTCATTGCATGAACTTCTTCACTTTCCTCGCTCTCATTGCCATGTTCCCTTTAAGATCCCAAAGTTCCAAATCATCAGGGTCGATTTGATCATAATATTCATCGGTTAACTCACTTGTGGCAATTTTGCTACCAACCAAGTTCTCATACGAAGTCATAAAAGCACACAGAAAGGCATAATTTTGTTCAGCTTCTTTCATGTTCACGTTAGGTGGTGCAGAAAATTGACTTGCTATAGTAGAAGTTCCAGAACCTCCAGAGTTATCAGCGAATTTAGATGCATTAAAGCATACATTTGGATCACTATAAGTTGTTGTTGATCCTTAATTTGCATTCTGTGTGAGAAATGCAGTGATTGGAGATGTTGTGCTGCTTAAAGGCATAAAACCACCATAAAAAGATGGATCTTGAACTTCTTTTGATGACTTTTAACAATTCAAATCATATCCCTAGCTTCAATCTTTTGCATAAACTCTGAAGCAGTCAAATCTTTGTTTTTGAAATAATTATTCTCCTTCAACACCATCAGGAATGTTGAGTAAGAACTTGGTAAAGCATTTCGTATCCATCTTGTCAGATTCAGAAGGTTCCATCTTTAACTTATTCATCTCAGCTATCAAGTGATTAAAACGAGTAAGCATTTCCTCAATAGTTTCACCTTTTAGTAAGTTGAAGTTTCGAAATTGAAACTTTAACATTACTTTCTTACTCTCTTCAGTATTACCCATGCTACTCATCTTAATGTGCTGAAACAACAAAGCACAAATCTTGATACTCCCAACTTGATGAAATATATTATCGAGTAAAGCCATAGTAAGAGTTGAATATGCTTTAGTATTGATCTCTAAATCTTTCTTCTCTTCTTGTGAATACTATGTAAAAGCTTCAGGAGTAAAACCCGTAGTCTCATCACCAAGCATAGGTACAATATAGACATCATCAAGTCATCTTGAACAATCGGAATGCACATAACCAAGATGTGCTCGAAACCGTGGTTCTCACTTTTCAAAATCACTGAATTTCATCAGTCTTGGGAATTTTGAATGGGATCCAAGTTCAGTATCAAGGTGTAACATCTGTTGCATAAGTACGTTCTAAGATGCCAACGCATAGAAACCTGCCATTGTAAATAACAAGTTCAAATTTAACAAAAATTCAAACTTGAGGGCTAAAAGTGAAACTTCTGTAATGAATTAGGAACAATAAATTTGACGAAATGAGTAAAGTTTGGATAACGAATTGAGGTCTTGATAACGAATCAGGTCTGAATAATGAATCAGGTCTAGTATTCTAATGAACTAGTAACGAATTAGTAATGAATCAAAGACACATTACTAACGAATCACTGACGAATCAGTATAACGACTTAATAACGAATTGTGAACGAATCGAGATGATGAATCAAGGGCAAATAAGTAATGAATCACTGAACAAATCAATAGACGAATTGATAACGATTCACTGATGAGAATGTAACGAATCCAGAAACAAGAATTAGGAACAATAATCAGCTACAATTGATAACAAAGAAGGTTGTTAGTCAGTTGTAACCAACTCACCACGTGGCATGAATTTGTTCAGAAATGGCACGAATCTGTTCAGAATTGATAACGAATTACGACACGTGGGTGACGAATTAACTATAACAAATTATAGCCATTAACGAAACTTCAAGCAGTTCTTCAAATCTTCAAGGTAAATTCCAGAAATCTGGAAATTCCCAGATTCAGAATTAACCAAATACCCCACTAAATATATGTAATACTACCTCAATACAACACTAAATCGGCCAAATTGCAGCTCAAACAGATCGGAAACAACACACGAACCCAAATACACTTATCTCGTAACCTTTAATCAAACAAACAAACACTAATTCTCACAAAAACCATCCCCTATTCCGTACATTCACATATCCAGTCCAATCAACCTCAAATCACAATTCAATTCGCACACACGTTCCTCGAACCTTCCCAAACACAATTCGAACAAAATTCAATCCAGAATCAACAGTATCAACTGTCAATTCAATAGAATTCAACAAATAGTTAATAAAACCGAAAAGTAATTAAATCAATATCAATTACTAATTCAATAACCTTTAATTAAGAGAAATCTAACACCGAGAGCTCTGATACCACTTGTGTATACATTAGATCTAACCAATATCGAAAATCGGATTAGATCTAATACCTTAAGAATCTAGTTTATGATATGCTTATAATTATTTATCTATATGTTTTAGTAATTATTGTATGTATATTAGTAATAGATTAAGGAAGAAGTGAACGAGAGAGTAATTCGGAAGAGGTTCGATACGCTAAACTCAAAACTTAAATTATCAGGGTATGAACACCCTATATATAGACGACGGAGACCAATTCGTTACACATCCCGTAACAAATTGGCTCCAGTTTGTTAACTTACAAGACACAAAAAGGAAAGTATAATGAATCGGTGATTCGCTATGCCCCCATTCGTCAACATTCCATGATGAATGGGAATATACATAACGAATTACAGTCCATTCGTTAAACATCCTTAACGAAAGGACCTTACGTTAAACGAACTGGCTAATTCGTTAAACATCCTTAATGAATTTGCCTATACATTAACGAACTAACTTAAATTACATAAATACCCTTAACATTAAAATACTAATAAATTACAAACGATAATTTACAAAAACTCAAGACGACAAAACTGTGCACTAATACAAGTGGTTTTGCAGACAACTATGTTTAAATATCTCCGATCATTTCTACAATGTGATTGAGGCATAGAGCATGACATAGCACTAGGGATGAATAATTCGGTACCGATACCGATTGGTACCGATACCGATTGGTATCGGTACCGATTTGATACCATTGTGACCGAATCGCTACCAAAGTTTGGAGTTTCGGGATAGATACGGTACCGGTATTTCCGAATTTTTACCCTCAGTCGGTACCGAACCGAATATTTTGGCATGGTACTGGTACCAAGAATTTGTGATTTCGGGATCGGTATTTTCGGTACTTGTACCGAGCTCTTTCCTACATAGCACATCAGAATAAAGAAGGTTTGTGTAGGCGGGGATTGAGGTACAAGCTCAAGAGTTCTACGTGACAAAAACTTCCCACTAAAACTAAAAGGGAAATTTTATAGGGTTGAAATTCGATCGACTATGTTATATGATACAGTTTGTTCGGCTGTCATGAAGACCCAAGTGCACAAGATGGAGGTAGCAGATATGATGATGTTAAGATGGATGATGTATATACAATTTGTACAACATTTTGGCTTCCAATAATCTCTAACTTATTAGGTCTATTATCATTTTTAGTTCAAATAGGCCTATATTATGTTATTTTCTATTTCTAGGTTTATCCCGGCCTCAAATGAAGAAATGAGAAAATATAAACAGAGGAACGAAGAAAAGCTGAAGAATATGTATAAAAAGGAAAAGCAACCCCGTTGTCACCTTTTTAAATAAGGTAAAATCTGATGAAGAAAACATGGGGCGTGCTTGACCAAACATGCCCTCGTTGTCACCTTTCTCGCATGAGACAAAGGTATAATATAGATGCATTAAAGACATGCCATCGTGATCAGACTCGCATGTACGATAAGACACGCATTAATTAGGCATGCAAAATGATCCACAAGGTGGTGCTTCACAATGCACAGGCCGTGCCTCACAACCCACGGGATGTGCCCGATGGTTCTGTTTGCCTATAAATAATGTACATATTTTATTGATTTGGGGTGTACTTGAGAGGAGTTTGGATGGGATTCATTCACAAAAAACCCATTTTACACTCAATTTGAAGATCAGTCAAGGTGTTTGAAGGTTCATAAGTTACCATTACCGTCCAAGAAGAGAAGATAATCATTAATTGTGTTAGATCGTTACAATTTGATGATGAATCTTGCTACTAGACTCATCTTGTATTTTCTAGTAGACTCATCTTGTATTTGCTATTAGACTCATCATGAGCTAAACTAGTTCATGTCGTTCCATAAATCTTGTATCTTCATCTTCTCTTGTATTTGCTACTAGACTCTCATAAGTTAACTAGTTCATGTTTAGCTAGATCAGTTGGTTATGGTAGTTTGAGGCAAGGGGTGTGTGTTTGTTTGAATCCCGTCCCCAGCGTATCTCCTTTCTTTTTAGAGAATTGGTACTAGCAAGCAGGTAGGACAAGTCCACATGCAAGCAGCTGGGTCTTGGACGAAAGAAAGGCTATGCTTGTCCCAAAAGCAAACAAGTTATAAGCAAGCCTAATTCCAAGTAGACCAACATCGAACAACTCATAAGGTAGCTTGTTGGGGCAGTAGCAAACAACAAGCCTAATGGCAAGCAGACCGACAACTTGTCTAGTTAATTGATATCCTTGTATTTACACACTTAGCCGTACTCAGTTGAAGAAAGGAATTACTATTACTTATAACGCAAAAGGAATTACATTTAGCTTATAAGATGTTTACTATTAGCTTATAACGAAAGGAATTACATTTTTGGGGTTGTGTGCATACTATGTGTCGAGTCGGTTTAACTAAGATGTTTAAAGCGTGATGTTAGAATATTAAATTATAAATAATTATATTGTTTATAAACGCAAGCGTGTATGAGAATAAGTGTGTATATTATAGTGTGCATGTTTATAGTATGTACACTTATAGTTATTCATTGGCAGGTGTTTGTAAGAAGTGTGTACGTTTGTATTTAATTGTTCATCCAAGCGTGTACGAAGTAAAGTGCGTATGGCCTATACATACATACATATATATACATATATATATATAAGCGTGTATGAGATTAAGTATGTATGTATATGTATGTCTTATATATACTAGAATGTGAAGAGGAAGCGAGTATGATCTACGAGCCATGCGTGTGATACCTGTAAGTTAGGATGACAAATCGCTCTAACATCACGTAGGACGGAGATGATGTGTGCCGTGAACATTAATAAGGATTAAGCCTCTATATGTTGGCGTGAATGAATGGTTTGATGTAAGTACTAGTGAAGGCAAGCCTCTACGTGCTTTCGTGTATAAGTTGTGTGACGTAAGTACTAGTGAGGGCAAGCCTCTACGTGCTTTAGTTTATAAGTTATGTGGCATAAGTACTAGTGAGGGCAAGCATCTACGTGCTTTCATGTATAAGTTGTGTGACGTAAGCGCTAGTGAGGGCAAGCCACTACGTGCTTTCGTGTATATTGTGTTACATAAGCGCTAGTAGGGCAAGCCTCTACGACTTTCGTGTATAAGGACGTAAGTATAAGAAATGGAAAGCCTTTACGTACTTATGGTGCAAGTAAGATGTCAATGTTGGTGTATACTGTAAGATGTGTAACTTGTATTATGTATTTATAGGAGTATGATTAAAGTGAAGATTGAGTCAAGAGGAGTCAATTGGAGTCATAAACTAAAACTCACTCACCGTAGCTGACTTTTAGTATGCTCATGGGTGGTTGATTAAAGAAAGTATAGGAGCTTGGTGTCACACCCCAACCTAAGGCAGAAATACCGGGGCGAGAACTAATTGTTCACAGCTCACAAGTTACCATCATGCAATATTAAAGGTGATAATATATATTAATTTAATTAAATAATCCAAATACAAAATCCTAAAAATAAAAACAAAATAAATTCAAATTCAAAGTTTCATATATGTCTTGATAAATTATTCTAACATAAATCATCCCTAAGTTCTTCATCTAGGCAATCAATTCAAACGAAAACCTGCATATGCGTATAAAATAGTAGATTTGTTAGCACAAGGTTGAGTGAGTAAAACATCAGCAATTTAAATATAATATAATATGAAGACGCGAGAACTTCCCTTTGTGAAATAAACAATTAACCAATAAGAAAATAATGACTGTCGGTAAAACAAGTGCCTTGCGAAGTGGGCTTTGGCTACTACGACGGTCGTACGATCATACTATTAATGTGATTAAGATGGACCTCTCTGAATGCGATCAAATAAGTAGTTAAACATATAGCAAATTATGAAAATAATTGATAAGCACATAAGGTTAACAGTTTGCTAAAGTGAATACTAAATAATATGTAAATAAGTTATGATACGCATACGTCCCCAAAACGATTAAAAATAAGCAAATGAAAAACGATTTGATAATAAATAAGATAATTCACGCTCTTCAGGAAATTCCAACGAGAAATCCTAGTTGAGAGTGATAGAGGGAAAAATAGATGTAGATTAAAACAGATTATTTACTTGATGTAGATTCAGGATTGAATGATGATCGAGCGTATTTGTGAAAATAATAAACTATTATTATAAAAACCAATTATTTACCAAAATTTAAGATTAAATAATATAATCTAAATCTACATAAAATATATTTATAATTAAAATACTTTAAACCAAAAATCATAATTAGATAATTTAAATAATAATATGCGTTTTAAATATTTATTTTAAATTAAAGACTTATCTAATAATTTTATTTGTTAATAAGCTTTTTTAATTTATAACCTATTTACATACATACATACATACATACATACATACATACATACATACATACATATGTGTGTGTCTATATAACACACACACACACACACACATATATATATATCTTTAGTTTTAATAAAAAGTACGGAAAACGACAAACTAAATGAGCAGGTTACGTAAAACATTACTTAATTATTCTTTTGATATTAATTATTATGCTTTTTATTAATTAAATATTAATTTAAAAAAACAAATGATAAAATTCCCAAAAAACGGACTCGAACCCGCCCCCCTCCCCCCTTGTCGTCCACACATCTTAACCAATATGAACCAGCCAGTGGGATGGTGACTAACTCAAGGGTTAGATGATAACAAGTATTTAAATACACACATATCAAATCCCCAAATCATATATAAACCATAGAAAATACAATCGGCCAGTACGTTTTATGTTTGGCCGATTGATTATGCGGTTATTGTAAATGGTGTAAAGACGAACTGGAAACATATATAAATTATCTACAACGACGATCAGTTGATTGCTTAACTTCTTAAGTTACAAATGGAAGAGACGTGGACAGAGAATGACAGTGGAAAGTTGTTATAATTCCAACGGACTTTATAATTCTTAAGTAAACTCTGCGCCTTGTTTATAATTCCAACGGACTTTAATATAAAGGGCATGTGGCTTCATTTGGTTACTTTGTCCTTGTGGTCCATGATTTCAACGTATTTTTCAACAAAATGCGTGGTCTCATCAATACGAACTTCATCGAGGGGTATATGGAGATTAACCTCGGCAAGACATTTCTTGAGGTTCGATACATGAAACACCGGGTGAACATTTGAGAGTTTGAGAGGGAGTTTGAGTCTATAAGCAACCGGACCAACTCTATCGAGAATTTGAAAAGGACCAATTAATCGAGGAGCTAACTTTCCTTTCTTCCCATATCTAACCACTCCCTTCCACGGGGATGCTTTGAGCAAAACTCGATCACCAATGTTGAAATCGAGAGGTTTTCTTCTCTTATCCGAATAACTCTTTTGACGGCTATGAGCAGCAAGAAGGTTTTGACGAATTTGTGCAATACGATCGGTTGTTTCTTGCACTAATTTCGGACCGGTGATTTGAGATTCTCCGACTTCGTTCCAACAAATCGAGAAACGACATTTACGACCAGAGAGGGCTTGAAAAGGCGCCATACCAATTCTAGAATAAAAACTGTTGTTATACAAGAACTCGATGAGAGGTAAATGAGTATCCCAATTGCCCCCAAAATCGAGGACACAGGGGCGGAGCATGTTTGCTAGAGTTTGAATTGTACGCTCGGACTGACCATCAGATTGCGGATGATAGGCAACACTGAGATCCAAACGAGTTCCCAAAGCTGATTGAAGAGATTTCCAAAAGTGAGAAGTAAAACAACCATCCCTATAAAAAATAATGGTTAACAGAGTTCCATGATGACAAACAATCTTCTCTACATGAACGGATTTGACTTGCTTCTTACGACTGAAAGCGTCGGCCACAACATTCTCCAGGATGATAAAGAATCTCGCATTCGTAGTCGCTAAGCAACTCGACACATTGATGTTGTCTCATATTGAGTTCCTATTGATAGAAGATATGTTGGAGACTCTTATGATCGGTAAACACCACACATTTCGTACCATATAAATAGTGTCTCCAAATTTTCAAGGCAAATATGACAGCACCAAGTTCGAGATCATGTTTCGTATAATTTTTCATGTGTACCTTGAGTTGTCTCGAAGTGTATGCAATAAGCTTGCCTCGTTGCATGAGGACACAACCGATACCTTGGTTAGAGGCGTCACAGAAAATGAAGAAATCTTCATTAACTCCGGGAAGAGCAAGAATAGGAGCATTTCAAAGCATGTTCTTAAGGGTTTGAAAGGCCTCTTCTTTCTTTGACCCTCACACATAGGGTTTACCCTTGTGTGTTAAAGCGGCGAGGGGCAATGCAATATTAGAAAAGTTCAGAATGAAACGACCGTAATATCCCGTCAAACCAAGAAAAGATCGAAATACGGTGCGAGAAGTCGGTTGTTTCCAATTTTTTACGGCTTCAATCTTTGTGGGATCGACATGAACACTTTGTCGTTGACAATATGGCCCAAGAACCGGAATTCCTTAAGCCAAAAATCGCACTTAGAAAACTTGGTGTGCAATTGTTCCTTCCGATGGAGGTCAAGAATGGAATGAAGATGTTCTTTGTGTTCGTTCTCAGATTTTGAAAAGATCAAGATATCATCGATGATAACAATTACAAACTTATCCAATTAGGTTTTACACACAAGGTTAATAAGATCCATGAAAACCGCGAGTGCATTGGTTAGACCAAAAGGCATAACACGCAAATAGTAATGCCCATGTCGAGTACGATAAACGGTCTTGGGGATGTAATCTTCATTAATGTGAAGTTGATGATAACCCGAACGAAGATCGATCTTCGAGAAGCATGCGGCTCCTTGAATTTGATCTAAAAGATCGTTGATGTGAGGAAGCGTATAATGGATCTTGGTGGTAAGTTTGTTGAATTCACAGTAATTGATACACATGTGGAACGAACCATCTTTCTTCATGACAAACAAAATGGGTGCGCCCCATGGGGAAGAACTCGGGCGAATAAAACCCTTGTCAGATAGTTCTTGTAGTTGTCTCAAAAGTTCTAGCATTTCGGACGGTGCAAGACGGTAGCTCTGGGTACAAGATCAATACGAAGTCCGACTTGGCGAATAGGAGGAAGTCCAGAGACGTCGTAGAGAAAGACATCGGAAAAATCGCGTAAAATCGAGATATCGGATATCATCTTTTCTTTATGATCTTTCTCTACCACTAGAGCTATGAGCGCAACATACTTCTTACGCAAATAACGTTGAGCTTGAAAACATGACATGAGGTTAAGCTTTAGATGTAGGCGTATCACCGAAAACATTAAGTACATGACCATTTTTGAGAGGTATACGAAGAAATTTCTCAAAACATATGACTTCAACACGATTTAGGGTGAGCAAATCCATTGCAACAATCACGTCGAAACTACCCATTTACATAGGAATGAAGTCGATACGGAACTTGACTGTGTTAAGAGTTATGACACAATTTCGAATTACCGAATCAATAATAATAGAATTCGTATCGGCTACTTCTACGGAAAATAGCTTTGATAACTTATCCCGAGGCTTATCAATAATATACGCAAATCCAAATAAATAAAACTCTTGTCAGCACCCGTATCAAATAACACTGAATCAAAATTATTATCAACGAGAAACATACCATTCACCACGTGTCTAGAGCTTTGAGCTTGATTCACATTAACCAGAAAAGCACGGCCATGAGAACCTTGGGGTTTTTGAGAAACTTGGTTCAATGGAAAAGCTTGAATTGCAGGGGCTTTAGTTTATGAAGATGGATGAGCCATGAGTTGAGGCACTTGAGGAGCATAGGTTTGAACTTCATAATCTTTGGAAGTGTAGTAAGGTGCGGGGTATACTTGGGCTTGTGGTGCATGGGTGGCATAGTACGTGCAGACATCACATGGGCTTGATGACCGTGGGCAAGAAATGGATATATGTTGCCGAGATGGTTAGGGTCTCCACAATGGTAGTAAGCACGGGTAGTAGGAACACCTGGTAGTAGCAAACCATTGTTGAACGACTTGCGAATCAGGCGGTGCACGAAAAATGTTATCAAGGTGACCGTAGCGATTGCATTGGGTGCACAGTCGGCAAGGGGATTGAGCAGGGTGATGACGGTTACATTTAGCACATAGTGGGTGAGGTCCGGTGTAGGCTCTTTCGTTAGGGGCATTTTGGTTTTGTTGGGGTTGGTGATTGGGTTGGTTAATAGCATAGTTATGGTGATTGGCTTTATGCTTGTTGTTGTTGTTGTTTTTGTTTTTGTTGTAGCGGTTATTTTTGGTGTTGTAAGAAGGTTTGGGTTCGGCTTTAGCATCAGTGGATTTGTTCTAGTCGGGGGTGGGCTTGGAATCCTTTCGCGACAAGGTTCCATCCCTAACATGATCGTCGGTGAGGGAAGCAGCTAGGTCCATAGCCTCACCAATGGTTAAAGGGTCACGACTCACCACCGCATCACGGAAAACAGTCGGTAAACCGCGAATGTATTTATGAATTCCACGAGTCTCGGGGGTTACAAGATGAGGTTCAATGCGGCTAAGTTCACGAAAATGGTTGGGTAATGTTATCCCCACCAATTTGCTTGAGCTCCCAAAACTCAGCCTCAAGCGTTTGTAGTTCATGTTCAGGCCAAACTCTTTCTTCATGGCCTCCTTGAGTTCCTCCCAAGGCATGGCCACATGCAACTTAGTTCCTTGGTTAGCTTTGAAAGCATTCACCAAGTGATAGCTCGATCCTTGAAAATGCTCAAGGTGAACTTAGTTCGTTTGGTTTTCGGACATCCGCAATGGATAAACACGTTCTCCATATTCTCGAACCATTGCAGGAGTTTAGTGGCATTTTCCTCTCCATGAAACGAGGTAGGTTTAGTACTCAAAAAGTTCTTAAAGTCAAAGTTGTTCAGAGAAGCAGATGTAGCAGAACCATTCGGTTTGAGGCTCTGAATCTGAGTCATGATAGTAGACATAGCAGCAACAAACTCTTTGGTGATCCTAGAAGCTAGACGACAGTCTTGAGAAGTACTAGATGAGCGTTGATGACGACGGTGGTTTCTTAGAGAAGACATTCTACGAGTAACAAAGGTAAATGATTGTAAGATAAAGGGTAAGTTATGTAAATATTTATGAGGTGTCGTAAATAATGCGATCAATGTGATCTAACTAGATGAGGTTTGTTTAAAAGTTAAAATTTATTTGATTAAGTTAACTTTACAATCAACTAACGAAACTCATTTTGTGTGTTGGCCTCCCATGAGCTTTCCATGGTAGTATAAATGGCCCAACGAAATAACGAATAAAAGTAACGGAGTTGGACGACCTATAAGCGTTCCTTGGCATTTTAAATGTACCAACTAAATAACGAGTTATCAAAATAAATGAATTGGACGACCGATGAGCGTTACATGGCATTTTAACTGTATCGACTAAATAACGAATTATCAATGCAAAAGAGTTGGACAACCCATGCGTTACACGGCATTTTAATTGTACCAACTAAATAACGAACTAACGAGATAAAAATATGAGTAGTTGGAGCATCCCGTGAACCACCGCGTATGAATAATCTCCAACAAAAACATAATATTTAAAGAAGACTAAAAATGGATAGTAGGAGTTCCAATGGGTTCCTTGGATTTTACACCCAACTAACCATTTACATATGTTTAGTTTTTAATAAAAAGTACGGAAAACGAAAAACTAAACGAGCCGGTTACGTGAAAAATTACATAGTTATCCTTTTTATATTAATTATTATGCATTTTATTAATTAAAACATAATTAAAGTAAAAAATAATAAAATTCCCATAAAAACGGACTGGGGGACTCGAAACCCCCCCCCCCCCAGCCGTCCACAAGTCTTAACCAATATGCACTAGCCACTGGGCTGGTGGCTAACTCAAGGGTTAGATGATAACAATTATTTAAATATACACAGATCAAATCTCCAAATAATATATAAACCCTAGAAAATACAATCGGCCAGCTCGTTTGATGTTTAGCCGATGATCATGGGGTTATTGTAAATTGTGTAAAGACAAACAGGATACATATATCAGTTACCTACAACGATGATCAATTGATTGCTTACCTGCTTAAACTATAAACGGAAGAGACGTGGACTGAGAATGATAGTGGCAGGTATTTGAAATGCAATTAACTATAGGGTTTAGGTTTGTAAGGTCATAGAGATGATGCATACGGGTTTAATTGAGTTGTTATGATTCCTAAACGGTATAATACGAATTTGATAATGACAGTTTGCTTATTATTGTAAATGAAATCATTTTTGATCATTTGGTTTAATTAAAACATCGATGATGGTCGATTAGGCATGTTGAACGATTAGATATGATCAATTCCAAGTATAAAATGGTGACCAATTTGATAATGATAGTTTGCTTATTATTGTAAACGAAATCGTTTTTGATAATTTGGTTTAATTACAACATCAATTATGGTCGATTAGGCATGGTGAACGATTAGATATAATCAATTCCAAGTATAACATGAGAATTAAGCTACAAGAAATCAAATGGGTTAGGGGTTAGGAGCTGGATTACGGGTTTGGGTCTGGATATGGTTTTGGGTTTGGGTTTGGGTCAAACGGGTTATATATAATAATTATATTATAATATAATATAATATAATATAATATAATATAATATAATATAATATAATATAATATAATATAATATAATATAATATAATATAATATAATAGATGTACAATATGGTCCCTCAAGTTCTTGCGTGGATACAATAAGGGGTTAAACTATAGTTTAGGGTGAATTTGACATATAACTCAAAGTTATTTTTGATAATTAATTAAATATAATAAAAAATAATAATAAAACAATAATAACTTGATAAATGCGACGTTTTATGGATTAAATTACCCGATCATAGAATCGGGTCGGGTAATGGCTAACACAACAATCAAAGAAAAATTCGGATTGTTACACTTGGAGTGCATGAAGGGATATCCACATGGTGTTGACATCCAAATAGATATTTAGAAAGAAATTTTTATATAAATGTTGATTTATTTCGCGAAAGTTTTTGTGAACTCTGATGTATAAGCTATGTTCAAGTGTAAATCCAACATTCGGTAAGGTGCCCGGGTTCGGGGCCTTACACTATTGTGTAATAATTTATCATGTTATCAAGGACTTGTGGAGTTCCATCAAATTGTTTTGTCAGTGCATACCACAATTCCTTTGTAAACTTGCAATGAATCAATCAACCATAAATTTCATTTGGAATTGCTATGGCAAGCGTTGCATGAGCTTTGGTATCAAATTCTAATTTCTGTAGATCTTGATCAAAATAATCCTTTGGATCCTTCTTGACTGTCTTGTTACAACTAAATGATAAACTATTAAGGGGAATGAGGCCAATGAAAAACTAACCTCCAACAACCAGTGTTTTGGTTGCATAGATGATGAAGAATTCTTTAAGTCCATATGTTGTATTGGCCTCGAACCAACATCGGTGGTTTCGAGGTTGAACCCTGTTGGTGCATAAATGTCAGTAGTTCATAGTCTAGTGTCTGTAATTGAGTCTGTAATGATTAATTATGTTTTATATGTTTAAGCGAAGTTACTAACAAGTTCGCTGTTTAGGCGAACTTGTTAGTCAAGCGAAGTTATGGACAACTTCGCCTGAACATGCCAGGCGAAGTTGTCGTGTATATATATTCCTAGGTTACGGTTTGTTTAATGTTGTTCATCGAGTTGTTCAAGTTATCGTATACAGACGTGTGTGAGTCGAGAAATGTGTATTCAGTGATTATATCACGTGTTTGGTTATAATATAACGTGTTTTGTTTATTCGTATCGTGTGTTTGTTTGATTCGTGTTCTACACTCGTAACGACCTACACAGGGATTCTGCACCTGTGTAGATTGAGATATCCCGTGCAGATCCATCCAGGGAACCTACAATTGGTATCAGAGCATTTGCTCGATTGTGTGGTTCGGGATATTCACGCGGGTGTAGAAATCGTCCCGTTTCGACTATTCGCGGGACGTGTTTTCTGTGTTTTTGTGTCATTCTTACCTCCTACCATCGTATACAACCCTTTACACCGTCAAAAACCTCGAAAAATCCAGATTCCAGATCTGCAGAAACTTGGTGTTCATCAGGCGAAGTTGCCGTCACTGTTCGTATGGTTTCGGCGAAGATATAAGGTTAAGCGAATATTTCCACAACTTCGCCTACCTTCTCAAGTTCGCCTAACTCAAGCGAAGTTCTCCACAACTCCGCCTACCTCCTAAGTTCGCTTACCTCAAGCGAAGTTAAGAATCAGCGAAGTTTTTCAGCGAAGTTAAGACTTAAGCGAAGTTATCCGTAACTTCGCCTACAGTACTTTTAAAAAAAAAAAATTATTTTTCGGGTTTCTTAGTTTTCGAGAAAGATGTCGTCAATTAACATCTCTGAGTTAGTAAAGATGGAAGTAGAAGCAGGCTCAGCTACAAAAGCACCAAGGTTGCTGAAGGGAACCGATTTCGTTGCATGGAAGGATCGGTTCGAACAATATGTCAAGTACCAGGATGCGAAAATGTGGGTATGCATCCAGGATGGTTATATTCCACCAACTATGGAATACGAAGGTCGTGATCAGATCAAGAAGTACAGCAAAATGGAAGATGAAGAGAAAAAGATGTATGAGGCTGAGAGCAAGGCTCATGCTGCTATCACTATGGCTCTTCCACAAGAGATCCTTCATACTTTTAGAAAGTACAAGACAGCAAGAGAGCTTTGGGAAGCTCTTGAGAACCGATTTGAAGGAAATGTGGGAATCCGTGCTTCGAATATCAAATTGCTCAAAACCCAGTTCTCAGTCTTCAAGTATTTAAAGAATGAATCTCTAGATGATATCATCACCCGATATTATCATCTGATGACTGAACTGAGCAACTATTCAATTTCTTACCGAGAAGAAAGATAGTTGAGAAGCTTCTTGATGCTCTCCCACCAAAATGGGAGATGTACACGGTATCGATGAGGGAAGACAAAGACTTTCCCCAATATGATCTGGAAACGGCAGTTAACAAGCTCCGAACCTTTGAGCTTAACATGGTTAGAAAGGAGACACCTACGGATCAGGTTCAAGATCCAGGTATGTATGGTGCTAAAGTTAACTCTAGTTCAGGTTCGAAGACTGAATCAGCTGCCTACTACTCGAAGGGAGAGTCGGGCGCCAACTCATCACATGAGGGGCATGTGTCAGTCAACACGAATGGTGATGTTTGCTTTGTAGCAGGTGGATCTAGTGGTTCTAAACCGCAAACAAGCAAGAGTAGTTGCTCTCCAAGTATTCCTAGCAACAACTACTCTAAGATGCCTATGAGTGTCAAATCTGCTGAAGAGCAGTTTGCTCCTATGCTTCTTTTATTGTTTCCTATGAGAACTACATTCAGGGGAAGATTGTTGATCCAGCTATGTTGGATGAAGACTATGACCAGATTGATGCTGATGATCTGGAAGAAATGGATCTGCAATGGCAGATGGCTATGATCGTGAGAAGAGTGAAACGGTTTATGAGAAAGACCGGAAGAAAGTTTGTCGGTGGAAGGCCAGGGTTTGACAAGACGAAGGTAAGATTCTACAATTGTCAGCAAAACGGTCACTTTGCAAAGGAATGCAGGAATGAGCGTGTAGAACGAAGTCAGGGCAGGTCTACACAGCAAAGTGGGGGTTCTAAAGATTATAGTGCCATGATTTCCAGAGAAGATGGTGAATACAACTGGAACCTGCATTCTGAAGAAACTTTCGAACAGGCCAATTTGGCGAAGGTTGAAACTGAAGGAAGTGAGAAAGCTACTGGGGAAGATCAAGCGTTAATGGCAGATGTTAAAGACCAGCTCTCCTAGGTATGTTCTAAACCTACTTGTTCTAAATGTGAAAACTTGTCTGAGCAATTAGCAACTATAACTGATCAGTATGTTAGTTTGGATGCTGAGTTTAAAACTCTAAAAGAAGATCATCATTTTACAAAAGCAAGAGAAAATAGCTATAAAGTTAAAATAAAAGCTTGTGAAAAAGATATTAAAAGTTTAAAAGCAAAACTAGCTGAAATAATACAAGTGATTGATCTAAGCTATGAAGTTTTGGAAGAAAAAACCAAGCTAATAGCTGAAAGAGAAAAACAGATTGCTGATCACCAGGTGAAAGTGGTGGAACTGAATAGAAAACTTGAGCAGTTCAGAAATTCCTCTGCTATTCTTGATCACCTTGTTAGTGATCAAGGTTCTTCTGTTAAGAGGGGAGGAATCGGTTATCATGAGGTTCCACCACCGTATAATCACAACTACACTTTTAATCCTAGTAATCAGAAATCTGTTGAATTTGAGGTTGTTCAGACAGTTCCAATTAAGGTAACTAGTAAAGAACCAGATGTTAGTAGAGGCGAAACAAGTCCGCCTGTTTCAAATGTTAAAATTTCTGATCCGAGTCCAGTCTCATCAAGTTCGGATAAGTCATCCGAGCCTGGTAAGGCAAAAGAGGAGGCGGTATTGCCAAATGGTGGAGAGAAAGATAAAACAACTAAAAAGAGTTCTCCGCTAAACCCGTATGTCCCACCTTATGTGAGACAAACGGGCGGTAATAAAGCCTCGACATCTAAAACACCTGTTGATAAAAGGGTTGAACATAGGTGTTGTTTTAGGTGTAATCAATTAGGGCACCTAGTTGCAGATTGCCCTCTGAAGCAGAGATTCAGAGGTGTGAGGCCTACTAAAACTGAGAATAAGCCTAATGATAATCATAATACTGGTAAAAATGAAAACCATTCAAAATTCAGAAATGTGACTAATTCAGGTTTTCATAGAAACAAATCTCAATTTTACACTACTAATAACCAAACCACAAGCTATAATTCTTTTAATTCACAAAGGTTTGGAAGGCCTCACAATCAATCTACAAGGAGGTATCCTAATAGGACTTACAGGAATTATCCAGATACTAACTTTGGAAAGCCAAAGCTCGGGATGTATAGATCCAAGACCAATTGGTCTTGGGTCCCTAGATTCTAATCTTTTGCTTTAATCGTGCAGGAACAGTTGAACAGGGCTGCCAATAATCTTTGGGTTATGGATAGCGGCTGTTCCCGGCACATGACGGGTAACAAAAACTTGTTACACGATTTGAAACCTGTTCAAGGAGGGAGAGTAAGCTTTGCTGGAGAAAGTGGAGGCAAGATTACAGGAATGGGAACGGTGTCTAATGGAAAGATGACTCTAGAGAAAGTAAACTTTGTCGAAGAATTGAAGCACAATCTGCTGAGTGTGTCGCAGATCTGTGATAAGGAGTACACCGTACATTTTACAAAGAATGAGGCGATTGTGTTGCATCCTGGTTTTCAGATACCAGAGGAGTGGATTGTGATGAAGGCTCCACGAGAGAGGAATACGTATATTATGGATATGAGGTCGACTGAAATGGCCAAGGAAGAATCATGTCTTATGACAAAAGCGAGCGAATCGGAGTCCGAATTGTGGCATAGGAGAATGGGGCACATTCATCTTCGGAAGATGAACCACATTGTAAAAAATGGACTTGTGCTGGGCATTCCCTTGAAAAGTTTCAACTCTGAAGACAAATGTCTAGCGTGCAAGAAGGGAAAGCAGCACAAGAAATCTCATCACACCAAGAAGGTCAATTCTATTGTCAGTACTCTAGAACTGCTTCACATGGATCTCTTCGGTCCCGTGAATGCAAAAAGTCTAGGAGGTACTTCTTATTGCTTGGTGATCACTGATGATTACTCACGATATTCGTGGGTATATTTCCTGAAAACAAAAGATGAAACGGCTCAGATGGTGAAGAATTTGATTACCAAAGTTGAGAACGTTATGGATAAAAGGGTTAAGTTCATCAGGAGTGACAATGGAACGGAGTTCAAGAATTTTGAGATGGAGATCTTCTGCCTTCAGAAAGGGATTGAACACCAGTACAGCGCTCTGTATACTCCGCAACAGAATGGAGTGGCTGAAAGGAAGAATAGAACGTTAATTGAAGGAGCTAGAACTATGCTGGCTGATTCGAAGCTTCCTGTGGTGTTTTGGGCTGAAGCTGTTGCTACAGCCTGCTATATCCTTAATAGAGTCTTAACTATTAAAAGACTTAATAAAACGTGTTATGAGCTTATGCATGGGAGGAAGCCCAACTTGAGTGGTCTTGAACCATTCAGGTCCCCTTGTTCGATTTTAAAGACAAATTCTAAATTTGGTGAAGTAGCCGATGAAGGAATCTTAGTTGGTTATGTTGTTGGGACTCCCAACAGACGTGTCTTTAATACATCGACCAACAAGGTTGAGGTGGTGTGTAACACCGATATCACAAGTTACAAACCGCCAAAACCAAGCAACGGACCTGCTGAGTTTTTTGACTATGATAGACTTTTTAAGTCTTTTAACATACCGTATTTGGATAGTGCAGAAGAAGAAGAAAGAGTTGCTACGAAGATGATCCTTGATGAGGAAGAAAATCTAGTACAAAGACAGCTGTTTGATAAATGTCAACCTTCCTCATCAAATGCTATCGATACCCCTGCTGCCTCTCCTGAAGAAGAATTTTTCAATCCGTTTCACTCTCAGCAAGAAACAACCATTGACGAGCTCTCTTCTAACTTGGAAGACAATTTGCATGTCGGTTCTGTTCCGACCACGAGAATTCATAAAGATCACCCTTTGGAGAATGTGATTGGTGATGTGTCCTCCGGTGTACAAACAAGACGTAGCTTGAATGAGCACACCTGTGTTTACACAAGCATTAAGGAGACATGCATAATCAACGAATGCTTGTACACCTGCTTTATCAGCCAGATTGAACCAAAGAATTATCAAATGGCTCTAAAGGACAGCTCGTGGGTGGTCGAAGCCATGCAAGAAGAGCTGGCTCAATTCAAGAAAATGGAAGTTTGGACTTTGGTTGAAAAACCAAAGAATGTGCATGCGATAGGCACAAAATGGGTTTTTAAGTGCAAGAGAGATGAGAAAGAGATTATTATAAGAAACAAGGCGAGGCTAGTCGTTAAAGGTTTTAATCAACAAGAGGGAATTGATTATAATGAAGTGTTCGCTCCTGTGGCAAGATTGGAAGCCATTAGATTGTTTTTGGCATTTGCTGCTTATAAGAAGATGAAGGTATTTCAGTTAGACGTGAAGAGTGCGTTTCTGAATGGGAAAGTCGATGAGGTAGTGTATGTTGAGCAACCTCCGGGTTTTCCTGACCCAGACTTTCCAGACCACGTGTACAAGTTAAGCAAGGCGTTGTATGGACTACATCAGGCACCTCGTGCCTGGTACTCAACTTTATCAGATTACTTGCTTGAAAATGGGTTTGAAAGAGGGAAGATAGATAGCACGTTGTTCTTCAAGAGAGAAGGAAGCGACTTCCTGCTGGTGCAAGTCTACGTGGATGACATTATCTTTGCAGCATCAAAAGTCTCCATGTGTCAGGAGTTTGAGGCCGTCATGAAGAAAAGGTTTGAAATGAGTGCTATGGGTCAACTAACTTTCTTTTTAGGATTGCAGGTTGATCAGAAGAAGGATGGGATGTTCATTCATCAGACCAAGTAAGTCCATGATGTGCTCAAACGTTTCAAGATGGAGGACAGCACTCCATTCGATACTCCAATCTGCGTCAACCATAAATTGGGTGCTGAGACAGACAATGACGCAGATGTGGACCCAACTCAGTATCGGGCTATTATAGGTTCTTTAATGTACTTAACTGCTTCTAGGCCTGATATTATGTTTGCAGTTTGTCTTTGTGCTCGTTTTCAGGCAAACCCAAAGGATCTCACATGAAGGGTGTGAAGAGGATCTTGCGGTATCTCAAAGGCAAACCAAAGCTGGGGTTGTGGTACGCAAAAGGAGGAGACTTGGAGTTGGTCGCTTACACAGATTCTGATTATGGAGGGTGCAATCAGAGTCGGAAGTCAACTACTGGAGGATGTCAGTTTCTAGGAGGCAGATTAGTGTCTTGGCAATGCAAGAAGCAGACATCAGTCGCTATTTCAACATGTGAGGCAGAATACATGGCAGCATCCAACTGCTGCTCCCAGGTTCTTTGGATTCAACAACAATTGCGCGACTATGGTCTGAATTTCTCACTTACTCCTATTTGCATTGATAACACTGCTGCTATCTTAGTAACTAACAATCCCGTGAAGCACAGTAAAACTAAACATATTGACATACGTCATCATTTTATACGGGATTGTGCTGAGAAGAAACTGTTTGTGCTTGAAAAGGTGGATACGCTTGATAATTTCGCTGATTTATATACTAAAGCGTTTGACAAATCAAGATTTCAAAACCTTATTGAGCTGAATGGGATGATCAATCCCGAGTAACCATGCTTTGTGTTTGATTAAAAAAAAAAAAAAAAAAAAAACGTCACTATCGCTGAGAATTATGTCGGTTGCCTTAGTTTGAAGGACATGTCTTAGGATATGTTTGGTCCTCATTTCTACTTGTAGAATATGAGGATAGCCATTAACCAGATGACTGAAAGTGACCGGGGCGGTTTATGATGTGTTTTCATTCTTTCGCTGAAAATTAGTCAATCATACTTAGTTAGAAGGACACATACTAGTATGTGGTCGGTCCAGTTGATCCATTGGATCTTCAGGATTGCCGTTTACCTGAAGACTTTGACTTGATCGGGGCGATTGAAGTTAAATTTTTTTATGGGAAATGAAATTATTTTTCAAGTCTACTACTTCGTAAGAAGTTCGTTTGCTATGTTTAACAGAAAATTGATCCAACCTTGGAAAATGATACATATACTGATTCTGTGTGCTTAACTAGTGAAGTTATTAGGCTTAAAAGGCTTTAGAACAGTCATTGTATGTCATGGTAGCTTTTTATGGTGCGTAAAAGTAGATGTGATACAAACTAAATCTACTCGATTTTACGTGGAAACTCCTTAAGAGTTTTGCATGTCTTCATATATATCTTTCCGAATGATAGGCAGAAAAGCGATTACCCAGTCATACACGAGCCCGTAAGTGTTCTGATTCCCGTAAAGATAGTGTGTGAAGAAACTGCAGTGATCCAGATTCGGGACTTGCAGTTGTTTACTACTCTGAAGTCTATGTAAATGTTTATTCAAAAAAAAAAAAAAAAACAAAAAAAACAAAAAAAAACCTTATGAGTTATTGAAACATTCTAGAGCTAACAATGTCAAACCTTCTCAATCATGGAGTAAGAAAGAGAACGGGAAGCAGATGAAGAGTACTTACAAACTTAATCAGACACTATGGGTCGAGGTCAATTCGGGGTGACTTGGGGAAAGCCAAATACGCTTTGAGAATAGATAGGAGACATCATAATCTCTGAGTTGTTGCCCATTTAAGTTTTGAGTTTAATTGAACCTAACTCGTATCACAGAAACGATGAAAACCATTTAAGTTATTTACCTGCCTACAACCTGTTTCTTTATGTCATAATACAGCTAAACACGGATCTATGTGACAGTCACGTAGTTAGTATGATTCGTGTTCGGATCTTTTCTAAAACATGGTAGTCCCTGTCTAGACTGAAATTTGATCCCTTGTACTTTAATTTTTAAAAGTTTTTCCTATTTATGTAGTTGTTGATTTTATACTTGGTTACTTAGTCTTGATCGTTTCATGTAACTCTTTAAGGAAGTTTTAAAACTTAAATTGCAAAATGTTCAAATTATAGGGGTTGATTTTGTAAAATTTGATATATCGGCGAACTTGTGAATAACTTCGCCCTAGGCGAAGTTATCCACAACTTCGCCTGAGTAACTCCGCCCCTATATAAAGGATTCTAAAGGTCAAACTGTTCATTAATTTTCAAAACAAGCGAACTTATTCTCTCCGTATTTTCAGCGAACTTATCCGACTAACCAGCGAACTTGTCTTTCGATTCCATCTTTGTTCTTTTTCTCAGTTTCCGTTACCGATTCAAGGTTCGTAGTGTCGTCATAGCTAATAAGCTTTGTCATTGGTGTTTTATCAAAGGTCGTTTAGACCGGTTTCATGACCTCGGTCGGTCGGCCATTATTAACCGTTTTTTCAAACTTGTTTTTACGTGTTTGTGAACAACCTGAACGTCTAGACCATCATAAAATCGAGTTTTACGGAGTCCACAATCGTTAAATTCACCAACTGCACGTCGTTTCGTAAACCTAACAGTCGCCGTTTCAGATTCAGGCGAACTTAAGGATTAGGCGAAGTTATCCGCAACTTCGCCTGAGGTTTAACTTCACCTGAGGCGATGTTGTGGTGAGGCGAAGTTATCATTAACTTCGCCTGGACCTTTTTACTTATTAGTTATTAGACGAACTTAAAGATGAAGCGAAGTTGTTCCCAACTTCGCCCCACCTTTAACTTCGCCTATACAGATTTTATCACAACTTCGCTCATGGTAACAAGCGAACTTGTGTTATGCCTTAACGTTTATCTAACTTGGTTCGTTTGTTGCAGATATGGCTGTTGTTGCTGGTGCTGGAGGTGCTGGTGGCGATGATGGGGGAGATAATCAAAGGCAGTTCTTCCCGGGTCATAATATGTATATTACGTTAGACCCAGATGCGAGTGGTGTGGAGGATTACCGCGAAATCATCACTTTCCTCCTTCGCTCGCGGATATTCCACGCGATCACAACTACTCTGCTGATATCCTTACCCAATATTGAGGATTTTTGGCAGACGGTGGAATACGATTGCCGCGTTGAGCCCCCGGTTATGCGAGCAACCGTCAACAATCAAGAAGTTCAGTTCTCTTCTGAACAAATCCGGGCGGCTTTACGTTTCGGTAATGAGACCAGGGATGACCCGACGGACTTTGTGGCCCCTTTCCGAGATGGAGCGTTTTTACGAATGGGCTATTCTGGTCCGTTGGGCGATACACAAAGAAGGAAGGGTTTCCTACTCGATCAGTGGTGCTTTCTCATGAACGTCATGATTGTTTGTAAGTCTGGGAGAAAGGCGGACACTGACGGGATGGGAGGGACCATGCAGTCGGTGATGACTGCTCTGACTTATAACAAACGTTATAGCTTCAGTCAGATGGTCTTCTATGAGATCGATAGACAAAGAAGGGCAGTGGCGCGTGAGAGGTTCATCATGTATCCTAGATTCATCCAGATGATCTTGAACCATGTGGCTCCAAATCTACCTCAGCGCCGCCCTTCAGATACGTGGAAAGTGTGAACAAACGTATCTTCGCCCAATGCAGAACTTCGAGTGCTAGGAGCAAGCCTGAACTGCGTCCTAGGCATACTCCACTGTTTGGGTATTTAATCAACCCGGAGTATGTTCCTGCTAATGGGGACGAGTTTAGAGTTCCTCAACCACAACAGGCGGGAGCACCTCAAGCTGTACCTGCTGCGCCTGTTGTGTCAGCTGAAGAAGAAGTAGACCTTGACACTGCTTTTGGCGGCCAAGGATTCTTTGACATGGATCGTATGCATCCAGCAGAAGAGATTCAGGTCTCGGCTGCAAGAGTTTCAACTGTGGAAGTGACTAGGGCAGCTACAATGGTGGCTGACTCAGATTTTGATGATGTAATGGATGAGGCAAGACGTATGATGGTGACTCAAGAGAGGACGTTTGGGAAGAGAAAGAGGACAGATGACGATAGTGAGTCAGAAGAAGAAGAAGACATTCATAAGTTGATCAGACGTTCAAGAAGGGACAGGACAGGTGCAGGTATGGGTTCAGGAGCTGGAGAGACTTCAAGGATAGTACGTTTTGCTCCGCCCGCACTGTCCGGTATGTCAATTGTCCCTACAACATTACAGGTCACAAGGCCAAGCGCCACGGATGTACCCGTGGTGGCTACATCATCATCTGTTGGCCTCCCACCCACTACTTTCCAGCTGACGACTCCGGAGATTGTGTCTTTACCACCTCCAACTCTTACTCCTTCAGGGGTGGTTGTACAATTTGTTGAGTCGACAGTCGTTGCAACTGCAGGGTTATCAGGTATGATACCACCTGCGGTTACGCCTGCTTCTGATGTCCCGGTTACATTTAAATCCCTCCTCAGTATACTCAAGACATATCTCACATGAGGTTCGATTTCGATGCAACCCTATCAGACTCGGAGAGAATAGCTGCACTGGAACGGGTCGTGGCAGAGCAATCTAGGATCAATCTTATCCAGACCCAGGCTATTCAGAGCCTAGTGGCAGAGAATCAGCTGCAGTCGTCCCTCCTGGTTGAACATGGAAAAATTATAGATGCTATGAAGGAGTTCTTGGCATCTCAGGGGGAGACGAGCTGTAAAGGCGAGGAGCTCAGGACAAAGAAGAAGAATGACAGAGACGATGATCCCAATGCATCGAAAGGTGCAGGTGGTGAGTTGCCAAGAACTACTCAAGCTCTTGGGACTTCCACAGCTCAGGGGGAGTCTGCAGGTGCAGCTGGCAGTTCTGGTGGTGATGAGGTGGTGATGGTAGATGACGAGGAGATGGGAGATGATGTGATCGATGCCTTGAAGGAGTTGGATGATGATATGTTCGATGTTGATGATGTGTGTGATGATGATGTGCTGCCATTAGAAGAAATTGAGAAGATTGGTGCACAGATAGTGATAGAAGATGATGTTGAAGAGGGTGAGATAGTTGATGAGAATGTTGAACACGAGATCCCTGAAGTTGAAAAGTCGAATGTATGTGAAGATACAGTAGTTGATGATACAGAATGGGAGGAGCAGCCTAGATGGAAGGAAGGCTATTCTCATTGGTTTATCAAAACGAAGAAGCCAGTGGTACCTACAATGTTCAAGAAAAGTTATAATATTAAAGGGTACGCTGAGTCAAAGAAAGGCATTATCTGTTGGTTATATGATGAACAGCTAAAAGTGTTCGTGGTGAAAAGATATGATGGGATCCAATACTTTAAGAGGACGTTGAGGTCTCTCAATACATTGCCTGAATGTGAGGTAAAGGATTTGGCCAGATTGGGGTTGATTAATAGAAGTGATGATAATATGGCCAGAGTTATTGGGAAAATCGTGTGGAAAGAAAGTATTAAAGAAAAGAAGTTTGAGTTATTATAGCCACAGAAAGGAAAGCTAGTGGAAGATAAGGAAAGAGGAATGAGAGCAGATGGCAAGCCATGGATGGTGATGAAGTACAAACCGATTCGATGCATGAAAGAGGTTCCAATGAAGACTATGCCTCAAGATGTGTTGAAGAATCTTAAATGGTGGTATGTGGATTGCCAGACTGCTGAAGCCGTGATGGAAGACGAAGATGAACAAGAAGTGCTAAGAGTGTATGATCCGATGCATCTTGTTAATTTATCGAAAGCTGATCTGCAGGTGTTAAATGAAAAGAAGATATTTTATATTCCTGCTTGGAAAGACGAAGCGAGGAAATATCAGCGAGTAGTCACGGTATGCGTGAGAGAAGGAGTACATGCATGAAGAACAAGAGATTGAAGATTACAAGACACGTGCTTAAAGATCAAGACATGAAGCTACTGCCAAGGGGGAGTCTGTTGGTGCATAAATGTCAGTAGTTCATAGTCTAGTGTCTGTAATTGAGTCTGTAATGATTAATTATGTTTTATATGTTTAAGCGAAGTTACTGACAAGTTCGCTGTTTAGGCGAACTTGTTAGTCAAGTGAAGTTATGGACAACTTCGCCTGAACATGCCAGGCGAAGTTGTCGTGTATATGTATTCCTAGGTTACGGTTTGTTTAATGTTGTTCATCGAGTTGTTCAAGTTATCGTATACAGACGTGTGTGAGTCGAGAGACGTGTATTCAGTGATTATATCACGTGTTCGGTTATAATATAACGTGTTTTGTTTATTCGTATCGTGTGTTTGTTTGATTCGTGTTCTACACTCGTAATGACCTACACAGGGATTCCTCACCTGTGTAGATTGAGATATCCCGTGCAGATCCATCCAGGGAACCTACAAACCCGTGTTATGAAGATCCTGTACGAACGACATGATTTCAATTTTACAGGTTTTTCACCAACAACAAATTAAATAATAGAGTTTTGCTTAAAACTTGATTCCATAACTTGAATTATCAATTTGAGCTTAGAATTTTATTTCTGAATTGATTATTAATTTAATTACAAAGGTCCATAGTTATGATGCTAATTTTTGGGATCGAGTTTTTAACTAATCTTAAACAAGTGGACACAAATCACGCCAATAGAATAGGAAACAACTTATCTGATACTTTTAATAGATTAGTATCACATTAATTGAATTCATAGTGAATTGTGTATCAATTAGTGTTATCAAAGTTAATAAGCAGCGGAAATTAAAAGATATAAGAGGTTTCATATGGAAGAACATCTTTTTATTAATTATAATCAAATGAATACAATATATTATTCCCCCACAACCTTAGCTCATCATTCACTGATTTTTAGTACATAGGTATTATAATAAGGTGAATTTGTGATATGTAAAGTGTTACCGAAGAAGAGTCTATAAAGATAATACAATGGAGTAAAAATGATAAATTATTTTGGCATCCTCAGCTCAGGGAGATATTGTTAAACCTAACAAAGAACTTATGGCCAGACACCACTCAACTAGTGGTTCTTGTTGTTCTCCATTATGGTTAACTGCTGCTTCAAACATCTGACCAAGTAAACTGTTGATATAAAAGAACTGAAGACAAAACAATTGTTCAACAAACTGTTGAAGATCCAAATGATTAAAGATAAAAAACTAATGGTTTAAACATAACTCATTTGAACAAATATCAGTAGTTTTCATAGGATTCTTTAATAGACAGTTGTTTGTATTGTTTCAACAATAGTTTGTAATAAAACTGGTTAGATGTCCCTATCAACTTTAGCTGATTAATAGTTTAACACTTGTATAAAATGAAGAAGAGAGTCTTTTCTTCATTAACACTTTACACATTACGCATTCATCTGATCAGAGTACCTTTGTACTATAATTAGTGAATGATGAGCTAAGGTTTGGGGGGGGGGGGGGGGTTCGATTGTCAACATTCAGTTACAATTCATATAAATTTGTTCTTCCATATGAAACCTCTTATAGTCTGTTTATTTCCGCTTCTTATTAACTTTGATAATACTAATTGATTCATAATTCAATAAGAATTCAACTAATGTGATACTAATCTATTCAAAGGATTAGATTAATTGTTTACTGTTCTATTGGTCTTATTTGTGCTCACTTGTTCAAGCTTAGTTAAGAACATGATCCCAACACTTTCCAAATACACTAAAAACTGGTTAGACAAATGACATGGAACACCTTTGCAACATCGCTGGGAAAGGCTGAAGTTTTGTGTATAACCAACAAGTCACAATCAAAAAAGTGAATATGCTTGACACTCTACACCAAACAACACGCTTGTCCCAAATTGATTTTGAAAATCTACAAGAGGAAAATAATGCTCTACCGTCTCTTCTTCTTCGCCACAAATATAACAAATAAACGATCACAAAATTATTATTTTTTCCCAATGAAATAAGATGGGATCCTCTCCATCAGTCCATATAGGCCCTCTAACCTAAAATCCCAACTTTACTAGGTGCATATTTATTCCATCCGAAATCATTAACGATGTGTTCCCGAGTTCAATTAAGGAGAGAAAGAAATGGAATGGAAAGTTTTCCTTTCCTTTCTTTTAATTCACCTTTCTCATTTCCTTTCCTTTCTTCCCAATTTCCTTCCAAATTGGAAGGAAATCTTTTCCTTCTATTTTTTTCTTTCTTCCTCACCTTTTCTTTTCCTTTCTCCTCTTAAATGAATCTCTAGAACACAACTTATGGTGATTTTCCTTTCCTTTCGTTCCAACAAAAACTTAGGAACACAACTCATTTTTTTTATTTTCTTTGCTTTCTTTTCCTTTCTTCTCGTAAATGAGACTCGGGAACACAACGTAACTCCCATCAGCTCCCAATTTGCTTCTAACCGAATTTTAAAGTCTTTAACCGGGAAGTTATCATCCCACATCTCACACAATATACCCTAATTATAGTGAAACTTGCCCCTTGACAATCCAATAACATACCTCTAAATTCCTTTATCTTGGCTCTAGTCCACCCACACTGACAACAAACTTCACCCATACATACTGTTGGGTCCGTGTTATTTGTTTTGTACTAAGTTTGTGTTTGTTTTGGTTTGTGTATGGTACATATATGTAAATTGAGATCATGATGATCTCGGTGGGCTTGGGCTTGTTATGGGCTAGGTTGTAGTTCCCCTATATATAGATATTGTATGTAGGGTTTTGGGGTTGGCCGTTCACTTGCAAAGGTTGAACGAGAAATTGTGTAAACAAGTGCTTAAGCACCCGACATTAATAAACATGTATTTTGAAGCAACCTTGGTGTTATTTACGTATTCTAAGTTGTTCGTCTTGAATCATCTCGTGTTATATTCCACAATAATATCGAGATCGTTGATATCATATTGAAAGATCCGTTCTTAGGACTTACAACAGGTATCAGAGACTATTGACCTATTCTAGGCTCGGTTGTGATGTCAAACGATTCAAGGTTTGTTGATTCATTGGTTTTATTGGTGATTTTGGTGTGTTTTTCTGGTAAACTGTGTATCCGAGAAGAAGAAGCATATTTTTGGCCAATGATTGGATTTTCTTTGGAAACAAATCAAATTCTTCTAAACATGGGAATTAGTTGTTACCAAATCCAACTTATTAGCTTGTTTTTGGGCATTTTAAACAGTTTTCGGGATCATTTAAGGGATCTCGGCCAATCATTCTGGGTTCTCAGCTTGGTTTCATCATTTTCGGTCAGATTCTTGGGTTCTCGGACAAAACTATCGGTTCTCGATCACTTTTAAGGGTTCTCAGTCATTCATGGTTTTCGGTCATCATGTGTTCTCGGTCACAGTTGTTTTCTGTTCTCTGTTCTCGGTCAAAGTTTGTTTGCGGTCAACATTTGTGTTTTCTGTCAACCTTTATAGTTCTCGGCTGAGCTGCACATGGGCCTGATCTATTGGGCTTTGAAAAATTACTTGGACTCAAGTTTCTAGACTGTTACTGTTACTTTTTAAAATTGAACAAATAACAAATGGTAATGGATCATCAAATGCTACACTACATCAAGAACTGGAATCCATAGTGGGAACTACTACTCGCATACCTCGTCTGCTGTCTCATAAGGGGTTTAGAGAGTGGAAGTTCAGATTTGAGAAATACGTTAAAATGAATGATGCCAAGATTTGGAGAAGTATTGTTAGAGGTCCTCAAGCTATCACCTAGCAGCGTGAGAACTCTGAGGAAGTTGTTGTAAAGCCTGTTGAACTGTATGATGATGCTGATTTTGAGAAAATTGAATAAGATGAAGAGGCACTTTCAACGTTAACTATGGCACTCTCACCTGAGATTTCCTTGGGATTTAGAGAACAACAATCTGCTAAGGAACTATGGGAAGCCTTGATTGAAGTATATGAGGGTAATGAAGACATGAGGAGGAGGAGTCAAGATCTGTTGCGACAAAAGTTTAACATGTTTAATCACGTTCTGGGAGGGTCGTTGGAAACTCAGCTGCAAAGGTTTATAGCTCTTGTGACTGAGATGAGATCTGCAAATATCAATCTAACAATAGCTGAAACAAATGATAAGCTGGTAAACTCCTTGTTAAAAGTTGGGAAATGAACGTTGCAGTTATTAAGAAGACGAAAGATCTCAACAGGTTAACACTGTCAGAAGTTATGGCAATTATCAAGGCTTGTGACATGGATGACAAGCAACGTGCCATAAACCATGCAAACTCCTAAAATGCAGCTGGCTACAATACTGCTTCTAATAATGCACTCATTTCACAAGACAGCTTCTCAATGTTCAAAGCGACTCAGGGACAATAGCAGTTTCAACCTCAAAACAATTTTTCAATTTTTAAATCCACTTAGGGTCAATTCTCTCAAGCTTCACCGCAACCAGCTCCAGTGTTATTTCCTAAAACTGCTCAACCACCTGCTGCTACCATTAAACCTCAAACATCTGGTGCCTCTTCTAGTCAGGGTTCCAATCAGATTCCTTCTATCTCAAAGGAAACTCAAGAAAACATCGCCTTGATGGTGGGGTTCATGAATTGCTACAACGCATTCCTTGCTGGAGATCTGGTTCAACCAGTAGTAGTTGTTAAGCTTGATCAAATTCATCCTGATGATGTAGAACAAACGGATATTTCTTGGCAAATCGCCATGGAAGTGTTTTTTGCTAAGAAACTTACTAAGAGAACGGGCAAAAATAATTAGAACATGCCAAATAATCAGAAGGTGGGTTTTAACAAGGATACTCTAAGGTGTTACAACTGTCACGAGCCGGGTCACTATGCTTGTGATTGTACCAATCCAGCAAAGGAAAGAATCATGGAATGAGCGCTGGTCCTAGTGGGAAATGCTAGAGGAGAAAGTGGGGCGAGTTCTGGTGAAGGTGAACGGTGTTTGGTAGCTCAGCAATTCTCCTGGACTGATCAGATGGATGCTCTCAACATAAGTAATTAGACTGCTAATTTTGCTCATGTTGAAGATGCTAAGGAAGAGAATGCTGCTAAGGAACAAGTTAAGGAGCTTCAATTTGCTTTTATGGCTTTCACTCCTTCAAGCTCATCTGAGGTAAGTTCTCAACTATGTTCTTAAGCTTGCATTAATGAAGTAGATCTCCACAATTCTCATAATAGTAACTTGCTTAGAAAAATGGAAGTAGTAAAATCTGAAAATTACAATCTCAAGAAAAATGAAAGAGCTTTCAAAGATAAAATAGAAGCATAGAAAAAGGATTTTTCTAACTCAAATCAGATTTTAGTTTAAAATGTTGTCACCACCTAGGTACCAAACAGAAAATTGTTGAATTAACTGCTAAACTAGAAGCCTCTAAGTTAGAAATTTTGAATCTAACTGATAAATTGAATAGGGATGGACTAGATTTTAGAAAAATTGATGGTTCTATTAAAGTAGTCAATTCAATGATTGAAAGTCAATTATGGTCGAAAGAAAACGAGGGTGAGGCGATCAGATATAGTCTCGTAGCCCCACCATACAATAACAACTACACTAGCCTTCATATTACCAAAGAATAGGAGGAAAGGATAAAAGACATGTAGTATGGTAAACCAGCTAAAAATGATAAATTTGTTTCCGACTCAGTAAACACTACTGCGTCCACTTCAGGACTGAACGATTCTAATGTGTTTGCCTCATGTGCAGATAAAGTAATCATTGAGGATTGGACTGATGAGGATGATGATTCATCTGTTACAATTAATAAAGACATTAATTCTGATGTTTCTTTAAAATTACCTGTTTTGAATTATGTTCTTCCGACTGTTTGTGTGGGCACTGACTTTAAGAGCAAAGACAATTATGTGGTTGATTGCGTTAAAACTTTGAATTCTGGTGATATGGTTTTTGATAAGTTTAAAAAATTGAAAAATTTTAATAAATACTCATTGCCTAAGTTTGTTAAAAAGATGGATGCTCTATTGACAAACAGGGTGATAAACCAGACAATGTGTCAAGCAGCAAACACCAAGCAAAGCAAACTGGTCCACACAACAGGTCCAGACAAGGAGTTGACCACAATAAATTCCTTATAAAACGTCAAACTTGTTTTAATTGTGGCACTTCTGGTCATATTGTTAGAAATTGTCTACATCGTCCATATGTCCCATACAATGGATTCTATCAGAGGAATATGCCTCGTAATACCTGTCGACGATATTTCAGGTATCACCAGGCTAATCCCTCTGACGGTGATTGGAACAGAAAAAACCTAGTAGGTTTAGTCCTCATCAGACCAAGCCTAACATGTTTCGTAAAGATGGTAGAAAAGGTGCTTCGGTCTCAAAAAACGAACATGGCTTCTAAACCGAAACAAGTGAGGAAGACAAAGTTATTCGTGTCTCCCACTTTCAACCCAGAAACCAAGTCATCCATTCGTACAAACAATGCCAAATCATACAATGGTAGACATGAATGGTTGCCTAAGTCTCCGGTGAAAGAGGCATCGAATTCCATATTAGATAATCGGAAAGACATGTCATGGCAACCCGTGACAACCTTAGATGAATCAGGTTCAGCCAGTGTTACTATGGACTGGGTACCAAAGTCTTACTAATCTCGCACGTCATGCAGGAATAACTATGGAGGAATATCATCAGACCTAGGTATATTGATAATGGATGTTCCATGCACATGATAGGAGACATTTCCCAACTACAAGATATTCAAACTTTTAATGGTGGGTATGTTTCCCTTGCGGGAGGAGAGAAAGGGAAGATTATGCAGAAGGGTACTGTAAGTAATGGTGTTCTAAAATTTGAGAACGTTAGTTTTGTTCCTGAGTTGAAACGCAGCTTGCTGAGTGTTTCGCAGATCTGTAATAAAGGTTTCTTAACTCATTTTACTAATAAAGAGTGTCTGATTTTAAAACCTAGTATCACTTTACTAGAAGACTGGATTCTTGTTCGATCACAAAGAAAAGATAATGCTTATGTGATCGACATAAACAAAAATTTTCCTGATGAAATAACATGCTTATTTTCAAAAGTGTTAGAACATAATGCCATGCTTTGGCAACGTCGTCTTTGTCATGCAAATGTTAAAAATTTAAATCGTCTTGCTAAAAACAACTTGGTGCATGGTTTACCCGTCAAAGATTTTGTTACTATTGAAAAGTGTGTGGCTTGTGCCTTGGGTAAACACAATCGCAAATCTCATAAGCCAAAACTGATTAATACCATTTCATCAGTGTTTCAGTTATTGCATGTGGACCTGTTCAGTCTAGTTCATGTTTTGAGTCTTACTAACATTTTACTTGGGTGTTTTTCTTGTCAAATAAGAGTGAAACTGCAGAATTGATCAAATGCTTCGTGGTGCTTATAGAGAATCAGCTCAACTTAAAGTTGAAGGGTATCTGTTGCGATAATGGCACGGAATTCATGAATTCTACGTTGAACTATTTTTGTGCAGGGAATGAGGTACTTCGACAGTACAGCTCAGCTCGGACCCCGTAAAAAATGGTGTCGCTAAATGAAGGAACATAACTCTTATTGAGGTGGCAAGAACCATGCTGTGTGATTCAAAGCTGCCATTATTCTTCTGGGCAGGGGTTGTTAATATGACATGTTATGTTCAAAATTGTGTGCTGATCAACAAGTAACGAATGAAGACTCCATATGAGATCGTCTATGGTCACAAGCCCACGGTTGCATATTTTAGGGCGTTTGATTGTCCGGGTACTCTACTGAATCTTGAATCACTCCAAAATTTGGGGCCAAAGCTGATGATTGCTATTTGGTCGGGTATGCCGATCGTACGGCCTACAGAGTCTACAACAAATCAACCAAACAAATAGTAGAATCGTATGATGTACGCTGGTTGGAAGAAAATGAGACTGATGCTCATGTTGGTCCTGACTGGTTGTTAGATTTTAATGAACTCTTCAAACACTTCAATGTGTTTCCAATCATCGATACAGAAATTTGGGGTGCAAATGTTTTACATTCTAAGAAAGAAGATTTACCTGCTGTTTCTCACATATCTCCAGTTTTGAATGATGACCCCTCAGAATCACTCGATACCACTCAGCCATTGTCAGACAATCAACAAGAAAAGGTTACCGAAACAGTGTCTTCACCAACATCAGTAGAAAACAATCCAATAGTTAAGGGGGAGAGTCTTATTCGTCAAATTTTTGGAAGTACCTTATTCCCAGATGTCACTCCTAATGAATATATTTCAACACCTAGTACTCACACAGTACGACGACATCTGGATGGAAAAACCCTCTCACTGAAATCTTTGAAGATCTATCAAACTTAGCTTCCACCAGTTCTGCACCCGAGCAATCAATTTCGTCCAAAAGTTAGCGAGATCATCCAATTGAAAATGTCATAGGCCCTCTTGAAACAGGAGTGTCCACCAGAAGTCAGACCGGACACATCAACAGTTGTTTGTTTTCATGTTTCATATCTCAGATTGAGCCGAAGTCAGTGGAAATGGCACTTCAAAAACCAAGCTGGGTGGACGCTATGCATGAGGAATTGAATCAGTTCCATTAGCTCAAAGTTTTGGAGATAGGTTGAGCTGCCCGTTGGAAAGAAAGGGCTGGATACAAGATGGTTTTCCGAAACAAGGAAGATGATACGGGGGTTATTGTTCGAAACAAGGAATGGCTCGTCGTTCGCGGTTTTCGTCAGGTTGAAGGTTTAGACTACACTAAAGTGTATGCTCCCGTAGCTAGACTTGAAGCAATTAGATATTTCTGGAATATGCCTCGTTCATGGGTTTTACGGTTTATCAGATGGATGTGAAAACCGCGTTTCTTTATGGCGAAGTTAATGAGGAGTTTTATGTGGATCAACCACCGGGGTTCATTGACTCAAAGAATCCTACTCATGTCTACAAGTTAGATAAGGCACTGTATGGTCTTCATCAAGCTCCTCGGGCGTGGGATGAAACCCTGACTGCTCATCTTCTGGGTCATAGTTACAAGAGAAGAACTATTGATCAAACTTTGTTCCTTAAAACAGTTGGGAAAGATATGATTTTGGTTCAAATTTACGTGGATGACATTATTTTTGGGTCTACTAATACTGAATTGTGCTCTGAATTTGAAGAGGTGATTAAGAAGAGATTTGAAATAAGTTCGTTGGGGGAATGACAACGTTTCTAGGTCTGTAGGTTCGTCAGAGTTCGAAGGGGATTTTTTCGCATCAAGGAAAGTATGTTGAAGATATGCTTGAGAAATTTGAATTTCATGACTCCAAGAGTGGGACAACTCCTATGGCGGAAATACCTCTTCTGTCCTCTGATCCTGAAGGGAATCTCATAGATCAAACGTACTATTGATCGATAATCGGGTCCCTGATGTATCACACCGCAAGTCGCCCTGACATCATGTTTGCAGTCTATCAATGTGCCCGTTTCCAGGCTAACCCTAAACTCTCTCATTTAATTGATGTTAAACGTATTTTTAGATATCTGAAAGGGCAACCGAAGCTAGGCCTTTGGTATCCCAAAAACTCAGATTTTGATCTATTTGCTTTTGCTGATAGAAATTATGGTGGAGATGATATTGACAGGAAATCCACATCTGCTGGTTGTCAGTTCTTAGGCAATCGTCTCATTTCATGGAAGTGAAAGAAACAACAACCGGTGTCCACATCCACTGCCGAGGCTGAATATGTTGCAGCGTCAGCTTGCTGCTCACATGTTATATGGATGCAACATCAATTGCTGGACTATGGTTTGGAATTTCTTGACACTCCTATTTTTTGTGATAATGATGATGCCATTACTATAATTAACAATCATGTTCAGCATTCAAAAACCAAGCACATCGATATTAAAATTCATTTTATTCGTGATTGTTACGACCGTAAATTGATTCATCTTGAACAAGTTCACACTGATAATAATATGGCGGACTTATTTACAAAACCGGTCGGAACAACCAGGTTTAATCTGTTTGTAGGATTTCTTAAAATGCTTCGTTTCGAGGATTGAGTCTTTTTGAGGTTAAATTTTACATATTTTCTAAATTTGCAAAATTTAGGGGGAGAAAAATTAAAAAATTTTAAAAATAGTGTGTGTCTTTATTAAGAAAATAAATTAAAAAATTATTATTTATTCACTTTCGCTTAAAATTATGTCGGTTTCTCAAGTTGGAAGGATATATATATGTGTTTTGTTTTAATTCTTTAGCTTAAAATTATGTCGTTATTCTAAGTTTGAGTGACACAAATTTATATATGTGCTTGGTCCTATTAAACATTTGTGGACATACGGGATTGCCATTCACCTGAGAACTAAGAGTGACCGGGGCGACTGAATTTTAAAATTCTCTTCTGTAATTATTATCTGGGAAGTGATATAATTTTTCAGTTAATAGATTTTTAGAAGCTTCAACGTATTTTCAAAAGAAAATCAATCCAACCTTTGGAAAATGATAGGTAAATTGATTCTGTGTGCCTAACGGGTGAAGTTATTAAGCTTAAAAGGCTCTAGAACAGTCATTAATTTGCATGGTAGCTTTCCTTGATGCGTAAAAGTTGAAGTGATATAAACTAAATGTGTTAAACTTACTGTGGAAAGTCATTTTGAATAAATGTGCATGTCTCCACATACATCTCTCCGAATGATAGACAGAAAGGTAATTACCCAGTCATACATTAGCCCGTTAGTGTCTTGATCTCCAAAATATTATGTGTTTGTTTTTTTAAATAAAAAATAAAAAAATTGGGTAGTATATATAATACTGTATGCTTAAATGTTGGTATAAAGCTTAAAGGGTCAAACTAGAACTACAAGGGTGAGGTTTTCAAATATGATTTGATCACCCTGAATGATAGGCATGTAAGTCCGGATGGCTTTTAAGTCCAACGTTCAACCTTAAAAGCTTAAAAATTCTCTTGTTATCTATAAATTATTTTTTTGATCAAGCACTAGGGGGTTGGAGTCAAATTAGGGTGATCTGGGGAAAGCTAAATACGCTTTTAGAAGAGATGGGAGGCATCACATGTCCATGAGTGATGTCCATCTAAGTTATATGCCAAAATTGAACATAACTGTATCACTGACGCAATGAAAATCATGCTAAGTCTATTATACCTGCTATCAACCTGTCTCTTTATGTCATAATAACGTTGAACATAATCTTTGTGAAAGCACCTAAATCAATATGATTCCATGTTCGGATCTTTTCATAAAGGCGGAGTTTTTATTAAAACTGAAAAAATTTATCCAAAAGTTGCTAAAATTGCAAGAAGACCGGGTGATTTACTTTGTTTTGATTGTTATTTTTGGTATTATTTTATTTCATTTATTTTATTTCCACTTCTTAATTACTCTCGTAGAAACATATGCTATAAGAAATCTGTTTTAAATCAAGGAATCAAGCTTATGTTGAGCTTAAACATTTTTTCAGCCCATGTATCCTTAAAACTGGTTTAATTAAAACAACTTGGGCTTGGTCCGCATCTGGGTTCTCGGCCCATCTGAGTATTCGGCCCTTTGAAGAGATATAAAAGATCTTCTTTTTCATTATTGGTGTTTTATTTCTAATCAAAATATCCTCTCTTCAGCCGAAAAACCCTTAATCTTCTATGCTAATCAAGATTAATCAGCTCTTGTGTTCAAATTTATTTCAGGATCCTTGATTATTAACAGGTAAATGGACAAGATGAGTATCCTATTTCAGTTTTTTGGTAAAAGATGTATGGATGAGTTAGAAGGTTGTCTGTCATTGTCGTGACATGTAGGGATTAGGATAGAGTTTGACATGGTCATCACTTGTGTTGGAATGTATTGAGAGTTTCATCAACTTGCAAGTTTTGATCTTAAATGGTGATTTCGGCTTTTTGGAGAAGATGACACAGATTTCAAAGTGAAACTCAAAGGGTTCTCTCTTCCATAAAGTTTAAACGAAAACTCTTGGTCAAACTAAGAGTTCTCGGTTGACTTGTTGACCGAGAACTTCCTTGAATGACCGAGAACTCTCGTTCTCGGTGGGCCTGGACAAAAAACCCCAATCTAGACCGAATTACGTGGACAAAAAACTCTCCCTTAAGACCGAAATTGATGTGTGTTTATTGAGTATTTTTTCTACATAACTCACAACTAAGCTTTAAATTTATAAAACGGATTTTCCTAATAAAACTACACACAACCGGCAAGTGTACCGATCGTAAGTAATATAGAACTAAGGAAGTCCGAGTATCGAACACGAGGACACGTGAAAACGTCTATGATCACTAACCCTAGACAAGACCTTCCTAAGATTAATATTTTTTAAGTTGATTTTTATTAATTAAACTACTTGACCTAAATTACTTTAACTAAATTAATTAAACTAACTTAACGAAACTTAGCGAAACACTTACGAAACTTAGAAGCTGACAATGAAGAAAAACGTCTACCTAGGTAAGAATCCTATTGAAGGTTTAACAAGCTAATGGATTGAATAATCTCACGACACCAGTATCTAAGGATGACACAACTAAGGTTCGCTCAAGAAAGCTAGATCACCTCTCGGTCTCACTAACAAATCCTAACTTACACTAAATTGATTTTAAGAACAAACCCGGAACGAATTGCTAAAGTGTTCTAATGTCGACTCTCCTCTCGGACTCATCGACACACGACCCTATGGAAACGAATACTACGCAACCAAGGATAGAGGAACAATTTGGTTTAACTTAAGTTAGATCAACTAATCGCTCACAAACCCAAACCCGACAAGAACCCGCTCTCGCGCAATCCTAATCCTAACAAGTAAAAGCTATGAGACGACCTTACTTCCTATCACCTATCGGTCTCTAACAAGGTGCCTACCCGCTGAATTCAATCAATTAACACACCCAACTAAACCCTACGGTTGTACACCCTGTAAACAATCTCTAAATTCAAAGTAAAGAATCAAACAGGCAACAATCAATCAAAACTAATTCAAACAATCGAAGCAAGGGGTTTATGAGTATAATTAATAAAATCACAGCCACTAAACACAACCTAATTCAATATTAAACCAAACTTTCATTAACAAATCAAGTCATGATGATCAAACAATCCATAAAACTCACTAAAACCTAACAATATTCATCAAACATACGTAGAACTAACAAGTTTAGCCTCTCATGATTTTTGGACAGCAACAAACACTTAAAATAACAACCATAACACTCAACCAAATCATAATTAAAGTAAATACACATTCAAGTATAATCAAACACAACTCAATCTTCAATTCAAGTGCAAAACAATCCAACTTTAAAGATCAAATCATAAGAGTTATGAACATAAGCAAAAACGTAAAGTTTATGACGGTTTTACTATCGATTGTGGCTGAGATTAGTGATGAGAACCAACCCTAGCTGCTGTCCCAGGCCCCTTTGTTGTTCTTCTTTTTTCCTTGGCTGCCAAGATGCTTCAAAAATTATTTTCTTCTTCCTAAACCTTGCTGCCGATCGGACCAGGTAAGGGGGCTGCTTTGTTTTGTATATTTTTTTTTTGTTCTATTCCCACTTGTTGCTGGTCCAAACAAATTAATTGCCTAGAAACAATATTAAAGGTTGTCTCTTTTAAGGAGAAACCTTTAAGAACCTAGCCGTCCACACAAAACTAAAATTCTTTTGTATTTCTTTGTTCTTGCTGCCAATTCCGATCGGCAATTATGTATATGGTGTTAGGGTTTTTTATTTTTAATTTTTTATTAATTTATTGAGCTTGAAAGGCTTAATTCTTGTGGGCTTGAGTCGGGCCTTGAGTTTAGTCTTGTTAACTTGATCATTTAAGCCGCTTATGTCATCCAAAACTCGAACCTTTTCTCCTTTAAAACTCGTAGCCTACAACAAATATTAAACTTTGTAAGATCAAGTTAAAACAAGTAAAAAACATTATTTATTATATTATTAAGCCATTAAAAGATGATAAAAACGTGCAGCAAATAAGTGTGTTTTACAACACATCAGAAATCCATATTCATTTACATTAATCATCCTTATAATTTGTTTTTATCATGTTTGGTCCATGATGTCTTGTGAATTCATGTGTCCTCAAAATTTTAAGATCGTTGATTAAGTTAAATGAATGCTTACTGACTTGACGAGTTTGTTGTATTAATGGCTGATCAAGCACCATTAAAGTTCGTTGATACTCACAACATAGCTGGATGCTTGTATGATCCACCTCTGACACACACAGAGTTTAAATCCATGATTGTGGGACTCAACACTTGCAAGATTTCTTACGCTATACGAGAAACTCCTGTCATATGCAAGAAGATGATCATGGAGTTCTGGAATAATGCTTCTATAAATAAACAAGGAGCAGGTGGAGCTGTTACTATTGATTCCACAGTTCAAAAGAAGCCGGTCGTCATCTTAGAGGCCATTATACGTGAGGTTTTTCTGTTCGGCGATTAACCAGACTACCCAACGAAATTCTCAAATGATGTCATTACAGAAGTTACAGTCAGAATGGGTTATGAAGGATCTTATCCTCCAGCTATAAAGAAGCTCTTCCATCCATACTTGAGATTCCTGATTCACACGTTCTTTACATGTGTGTCAGGACGCAAAGGAGGATCTGACGAGATCAGCCACATTCAGATGTCGGCTTTAGTTGGTCTGATCATCAACTAGAACTACAGTTATTTTAAATTTGTGTTCGATGAGATGATGAGCAACTTGAAAGGAAAGAAGAAGGAGATGTTCCTCATGTATCCTAGGTTTCCACAGATGATCTTCAGCTCACATTATCCTGATCTTGTTAAATCTGTAGAGACTCTGGATCTGAAGTCTATGGGACCAAATACCTTTGGGCTGATAAAGCAGTCCAGGAAGAGGTCGAAGGTCGTTTACAAAGTCCTTCACGAACTGGTCAAGTTCACGAAATTTGCTGAAACTGAACATGTTCCTATCAGAGCTCAAATTGCTGATGAGCATGTGATGTCTGCTCAGAGGCTTATTGCTGTGTTGGAAGTCGTTTCAGAAGATGAGGACCTGAGGATTCTCTAGTACAACACATGGAGATTGAACACCAAGAAGCTGAAACCGCTCCTACTGCTGATCAATTAAGGGAGTTTGAGAAATTCAAAGAACAGCTCCGGTCAACTGTATTGAAGCCTCCTCAATCAGTTACTGAGACTCAAGATGAAGATACTCCTGAAGAACCAGCCGCCGATCTTATTCGGCGAAAGCGACGAAAGAAGGATCCAAGACCCGGCGTACTGGTTACTGAAACTACAACAACAAAAACAAGCCAACAACCAGAACGTGAATTAGAAACTTCTGTGACTCACGTTGACACAAATCCATCCTCAGCTGAACCTCAAACTCAAGAAAAGATTTTTGATGACATTTCTCATGAGTTTGACTTTGAAGCTGATATCCCATTCTTTGACGAGCCATCGGGATTATCTAACCCAATTGGTTAGTCGAGCTATAGTGCTACTGAGAAAATTGCTCACATTCATGCTATGCAAGATAAATTTTTGCAAGATAAGGGCAAGGGGATTACTCTTGAAGCTGCACCTGTGGACGTGCAGGCTTTGCAACGTCGATTCTTTGAACTCGAACAAGATTCAGTTGTGAAGGATGTACGAATTCAAGAACTTGAAGCCAACAACACATATAAAGATTCAAAGATTAAAGAGCTTTAGTCTAATATGGGTGGTCTTACTGCTATGTACCTGGACCTCCAACAGAAACTCATTTGAAAGTTTGGAGATGAATTTAAGGGCAGTGAAGACGTTGCATCAAAGACACCCGATGATGATCAAGGTGGCTGTTCTAGTTGACGCACGACTTCAAATATAGATGCTTCTGATCCACTAGAACAGTATTTCTCTACACCGTCAAGAACCGAAGAGTAATCTGACAAAATTCAAAAGGAGATACTTATTATGAAGAATTCCAACCAGAATGTTGAATCCTCTGACCATCCAGATAAGTATATTCTAAATCTACAACATGGTTTTTCTGAGAAATATGGTGACAGGGTCGGGATCATGTCGTGGGGATTCGATGTTGATATGTCTATGTGATGAGTGAAACAAAAGTCCGGGACCACTGAGTACTACAAGAAAATGAAGGATTTTGGATCCTTGACAAAGGTAAACCTCAGCGACCTTATCAATGCTCCTTTCCATAATCCAAATCATGACAAGAAAGCTACAGACTTCTAAAATTTCTTAAAGAGACAAGTCGATCAGGGATTCACAAATATGACCACTACTGAGTCATTCTTGAAGAAATCAAAGGGTGTTCGGTATCCAAAGACTGGATAGACAATGGTGAATGTGATGTGGCCCGCTACCAACAAGGCAAATCATATTCCTCAATCCACTTCGATTCCGGAAGGATCACTTGGTAAGCAGCAATTCTGGACATACGACAGTGAAATTGCTACTGTTGTTGTTCGTCGGAAAAAGAGGTATTATCGTTTTGTTGACCCGCGTGATCTATTGAAGTTTCATGAGCAAGACATCAAGAGATTGAGCAATTTTTAGATCATTTCCGAACCATTGTTTGAGGCTGCTTTTAAAGTTTATACATGAATGGTGGCATCTATAAGCTGAACGAGATTGTGGTATGGTGGATATAGAGAGGCTGACGCCAACATTATGGAACACGATTGAAAGACAAAGCTACAAACCAAGGGGGAGATTGTTGGGTTCGTGTTATTTGGTTTGTACTTAGTTTGTGTTTGTTTTGGTTTTTTTCTAGTACGTATATGTAAACCGATATCATGGTGATCTCGATGGGCTTGGGCTTGTTATGGGCTAGGTTTTAGTTCCCCTGTATATAGATATTGTATGTAGGGTTTTGGGTTTGGACGTTCACTTGCATAGGTTGAACGTGAGATTGTGTAAACAAGTGCTTAAGCATCCGACGTTAATAAACGTGTGTTTTGAAGCATCCTTGGTGTTATTTACGTGTTCTAAGTTGTTCATCTTGATCATCTCGTGCTATATTCTACAATAACATCGAGATTGTTGATATCATATTGAAAGATCCATTCATAAGACTTACACATACATCAATAATTGATAAGAGACCTTGCACCCTGTATTTGATTCAAGTGAGAATATAAGTGGAAATCGATTCATGAAGGAGCTATCTCCACACGAATTATCAATCCAGAATAATGTATCATTACCATGTCTAATTACACATCTCATATCATTTCCAAGATCAACGTCATGGGCTTCCACTTCACAAGATATTTTAACAATATATATTTTACCGAGGGTTTATACCAACTATTTAATAGTTATTTTAATAGAATTATTTAAGTCATGTAATACATATAATTTCTAATCTAATATATATATATATATATATATATATATATATATATTATAAACTAACATTTTGATCACTCACTAATTTAACTATTCATGAAACTTTCAATTTTGGACCAAACACGTGTATCTTAAAACTCTGCCTCTCTACCACATGTATTATGTCAACAATTCTTCTATAAACATGCATGCCATACCTTTTTCAATCTTCACCTTTCTTTCAACTTTCCACCGTTTCTCTTCATCTCGCCGACTTACTTCAGATGAACAACCATCACCGGTACCACCAGCCTCTGTTAGTGTAATCTTGCGTAAGTGCGGGGACCTAGTTGCCGTACTTACAAACCTAGGGGGTTTTTGAGTTAGTTTTTCTCCTATTATTTTCTAACAAGTGATTGTATGGTTATAAAAAGGTTATTTGTAATCAAGTAAACACAACTTATCAATCAATACATTAAAGGTTTAGACTTGAAATCTTATTGTCTTCAATTGGCATCAGAGCCTAAGTATCGATCAACAAGTTCCGGCGACGCAAGGCATCTCCTATTGTAGGCAAGTCCAGCAAGGAAGAAAATCACATCTGGTTGCAAGACCTCTGCGGCGGGTTCTAAGATCAAAAGCAGCAACCAGAAAGAAAGATCCAGAAAGTGTTAATCTGGTGTTCGTTGTTTTCCGGTGACCAATTAAAATTTTCCGGTGACATGTTTGTAAGGTATCTACGGAAAGGAACGAGTCCAGCAAGAAAAAGGCAGTCATCTCCATGATTGCAAGGTTTCTTTGCGACAAAGTTCGATCGATTGATTGTGAGGTTTTGTTACAGCGTGTTCTCCGTTAGTAATTTCCTTTTGTTCATACATGTGTTTTGAAAATTGAGAAGAAAGCATTAAAAGTCAAATAGCTTTTTGCCTTGGGAACAGAGGCAACGAAAAGAAAGAAAAAGAATATATTAAATTATTAATTCTTATATTTGAAAGAATTTAAGTTTCTTTCAAGATCTCATTTTTGTGATCAAATTTTGGTTTAAGAAAATTGAATCAAGGTTTGGTTTAAAGTACCAACGAACAAGAAAAGATGGGTGATCAACCAAATAATCAAGTCGTAGGGTCAAATAATCAAGTCGGTTTTCCCAAAAAACCGAGTTCCCTCTCGATTCAGTTTCCGATTCTTACGCCCACCAATTATATGATCTGGACGGTAAAAATCAAGGCAATCTTCAAGGTTCAAGGGTTGTTGGAGGCTATCGAACCAAGAACGGGAATGATGGTTGACTCGAAGATAGACGGGTTGGCTATAATGTATCTCTATCAAGGCATGCCGGAGGCTTTGGTGATGTAAGTGGCTCACCTTTCCACCGCTAAAGAGATATGGGATACACTTAAGAGTCGTTTCATTGGGGTTGATAGGGTTCGGGAAGCACGTATTGAGTCTCTTCAACATGAGTTCAATGTATTCAAGATGAAAGAAACGGACACGATTGATGACTTCTCGACCAAGATAAGCCAAATAGCTTCCAAAGCAAGCAATCTTGGAGAACCGTCTGAAGAAACTACCCTTGTAAGAAAGCTTTTAAAGTCCGTTCCAAGAAAGAGGTATATAGCGATTGTTGCTACCATTGAACAGTTTGCCGATATAAAGATCATGATGTTCTATGAAGCCGTTGGACGCCTGAAAGCGTTTGAGGAACGATCTGGAGATGAGACAAACCCGTGTCCACTCCTATATACGTATGAAGAATGGAAAGCTAAAAGCAATCAAGAATGACGTTATAGGAAAGGCAAGATGGGAACTGAGTCAAGTCAAAAGAACAAGGGAAAGGGTAAGGTTGTGGATCGGGAAAAGAAAGAACCCGAGTTAAAAGGATCGGTCAAATATTAAATGTTATCGGTGTGATGAACTAGGAAACTTTGCCAAATCATGTCTTAACCGAAACAAGGAGACGAACGATCAAAGTAACCTAGCTCAAGATGGCGGACCGGTTCTAAACATGATGAAGTTTGGTGTGAGTAAGGAATATGTCGTTTTTCTAAAAGAAGACCGAGTTGATCCAAAGCAATATGCTTCAACCCCATGTGATAAAAACACATGGATTCTTGATAACGGGGCGAGTAACCACATGACGGGAAATTCGGAGTGGTTTTCCAACTTTGATCGTAGCAAGACCGGTAAAGTAAGTTTCGGTGATGGTTCGTGTGTTGAAATCAAAGGTCGGGGCACGATAGTAGTAGAAGGTTAGAGGGGAGAACAACGAGCCTTGAGTGACGTTTATTTTATTCCATCTCTCAAAAATAATATTATAAGTCTCGGGCAATTAGACAAAGGAGGATGCAAGATCGAGATCCAAGACAGTATCTTATGGATATTTGAACAAGATGGAAGACTTCTAATCAAGGTACCACGTTCCTTTAACCGAGTTTATAAAATTAGTTTAAAGGTTGTTTCTCCAGTTTGCTTACAAGTCAATTTGCATAATGTTGCATGGATATGGCATGCTCAATTGGGGCATTTGAACTTCGATGCTTTTCAGGGTCTCTCGAAACTCGCGGATGGAGTGCCAAGAATCGAACACCCGATGCAACATTGTGATGAATGTATGCTAGGCAAACAAACAAGATCAGATATCCTGAAAGAATCTAATTATTTTGCAAAGGTACCGATCGAGCTCGTTTATGCCGATGTTTGTTGCGTGATTACTCCCGAGACACATGGTGGCAATCGATACTTTTTACTTGTTGTTGACGATTACACTCGCTATATGTGGGTTTTCACAATAAAGATGAAAGACCAAGTTAAGGGTTTACTCATAGATTTCGTGAAAAGGGTGGAAAACAAAACGGGCAAGAAACTTAAAACCATACGAACCGACAATGGGCGTGAGTTTACATCCCCTGTGTTGGAAGATTACTTGTAAAGTATAGGTGTGGCACGTCAGTTTACGGCCCCGTACACCCCACATCAAAATGGGGTGCTTGAAAGAAGAAACCGAACGATACTTTGTACGACTCGAAGTTTGTTAAAGGCGATGTCACTACCACAAGACCTATGGGGAGAAGCGGTTCATCACTCGGTTTACTTACTAAACCGGTCACCAACAAAACCATTGGAGGATTCGACTCCGTACGAGCGTTTTAAAGGAAGAAAACCAAACCTTTCACACGCTAAAGTGTTAGGATGCACGAGGTATGTAAAAGTTCTTGGTACCGGTCAAAAGAAATTAGACGACCGAAGCATTGTGATCATTCACTTAGGTACTCAACCTGGAACAAAAGCCTACCATATGTTTGATCCGATCAAAAGGCGAGTACACGTTGCGCGGGATGTCAAGTTTGACGAGTGTAAAATGTACGCGTGGACTGATCTTGACAAACAAGAGGGAGAAAAGGGTCTGGAATGGACCGAGTTTATGTCAAGTGAGATATTGAACCCGAACCGGAGCAGATGACAACCGGTTTTGACAATGGGTCCGTAGACCGTCATGATACCGGTGAGTTGGTTCGTATCATAAACGGAAGTGAGTCATCAAGTTCAGAAGGTGGCAGCCCACCTGTAAGCCCAACTAGGCCGAACACTAGCCTAGACGAAGAACCGTTACAAGTTATCCAACCGCGTCGAACTACTCGAAAGACGATTTTGCCCAAGAAATTTAGCGACTTTCTGGTTGAAGGTATACCTACACCCGCCGAGCAAGACCCGACAACCGATGAGGTAAATCTCCTATTATTTTTCGATGATGAACCGGCAAATTTTCGAGAAGCGAATAATGAAAAACATTGGAGAAAAGAAATGGAAGCAGAGATTCATTCGATTGAAAGAAACAAGACATGGCGGTTAGTCGAAGCACCACCCAAAGTAAAACCGATAGGTTTAAGGTGGATCTATAAAATAAAAAGAGATGAAACCGGAAAAATAAACAAGTACAAGGCCCGACTCGTAGCAAAGGGGTATGCTCATAAATATGGGATGGATTTCGAAGAGGTGCTCGCGCCAGTGGCGAGAATTGAAACCGTTCGACTTTTACTCGCTTTAGCAGCAAACCGAGGTTGGGAAGTGCATCACTTGGATGTAAAATCCATGTTTCTTCATGGTGATTTGAAATAAGAGGTGTACGTATTTTAACCGAATGGGTTCGTTAAGAAATGTGAAGAATGAAAAGTGTGCAAGTTGGCTAAAGCGTTATACGGTCTACGCCAAGCTCCGAGGGCGTGGAATGCTAAACTCTATGGGTCGTTAAAGGAACTCGGTTTCACTCGATGTAAACAAGAACAAGCGGTTTACAAACGGTGTTCCGGTCAAAGGCTACTACTCGTTGGAGTTTACGTTGATGATTTGAAAGTCATGGGTACAAGTGTGCAAGAAATTGCAAATTTCAAAAGACAAATGGAGTCAAGGTTCGAGATGAGTGACCTCGGGTTGTTTTACTATCTCGGGATCGAAGCGATCGTGGGATAACGTTAAAGCAAAGTGTTTATGCAACGAAGATTCTAAAAGAAGAAATCTTTGGGAATGTAACTCGACTCAATTTCCTATGGAACCAGGCTTAAAGTTATCAATGGAAGATGAATATCCGAAGGTAGATCCGACCAGTTATAAAAAGATAATCGGAAGCTTGCAGTATTTAACTCATACGAGACCTGATTTGAGCTACTCGATTGGTTATGCGAGTCGGTTCATGCAATCACCAACTCAAGCTCATGCTCAAGCGGTTAAATAAATTCTTCGATATCTAAGAGGTTCACTAGACTTTGGTATTACTTACTCGAGAGTCGGAAACAGTATGTTGCACGGGTATAGTGATAGTAGTCATGCGGTAGATATGGATGATGGTCGAAGTACATCATGTTTGATTTTCTACCATGGTACATCACCGATATCATGGGTTTCGCAGAAACAAGGAACGGTGGCGTTATCATCATGTGAGGCTGAATTTATGACAGCTACATCGGCTGTGTCACACCCGGTCCATAGGCGGAAACAACCGGTGTGCGACTCATGAAAGGTTTTTCGAGAGCGCGGTTAAGCAACAACTATATGATAAAATACATGAGGATTTCATTCATAATATAAGTTTTACAAAAATATCCATAAAAAAAGTTTACATATAACATATTGAGATTTCACAGTTATGTCCTGCCGAAGGGAGATATAACCGTGAAACTCCAAAATATAAAATCCTCATACATGAAATTTCCATAGTTAAACATAAAACCGTAGTGAGACACCGTGATCTCTCCACGTAGCTAAATACCTGAAAGACACGTAAAATAATTTAATCAGTATAAACTGAGTGAGTTCACAAGTTTTGTGACTCGATAAAATGCTTTATAATATAATTCTCATAACGTCATGAATGCAGTATCCATGACTTGCAGTGTAACGTGAATACATGAGTTCGTAACCATTCCTTGACTATATATATACACCATAAAGCCCCACATAACATCCCACGAGTCCACGAGGGAATAAATAAATCGGAAAACTAAGCACCCGTCTTATAAAGTGGCGCGACCACTTACGAGTGGGTTGGTCAGACCAGTAGTACTACCCGTAGAGTTTCTCGGCTATAGTTGCCTATAGTTTATGGTTACAATATATACCAGGGACTTTATGTACCATGAGCGCGCCAAATATCTCATGTACACGCACATTGTAAATCAAGATATACACCATGATAAAACATATTTAAACACGTGTCCCTCGCCCCGAAAACAGTTTAAAACATAGTGAAAATAGTGAAAATAGGGGCTGTGAGACTCACCTTAAATGAGGAATAATGTTCCGTTATACTTGGTGAGTTTCCTGTATTATATCGTATACGTATGCACTTCAGTACATAATATATAACTATTAATACTTAGCCCGATACATACTTATGAGGTGATGGTATATATGTATACTTTTTATACATTAGCGATACGGACGATAGACAACGTCTTATACTTGTTATGTATATCCGTTATATCCTCTTTATATATATATCCTCCGAGCATTAGGGAATGCTCGATACAAATTATTCGTCGGTAATCATGACGTTCGTGACATGCTTTAGCCTAATAGGTTTTGGAGCTCTCATCGTTAGTCCCCAGGTAGGTAACGGGCCCATCTATGATATATTCGTTTACCAGCCTAGACAGGACGTCCCGACTACCGGCACCTCCACCCTACCAGTTACTCGCAATGTCCATCACAAAAACCCGTATTTTATATTTATACGTATGGCACATATATAGGAATATATGTGTATTAATTGTATATATCATTTCCTCATGTATATGATAAGTATTATTAGTATTTTCGTCTTCGTAACATAAAGTTATCTTTTACTTTTATAACTCTTATACACATCCTTTGTTTTTATAACATTATACATGGGTATTTATATTTTCATTTGCGTATATAGGAATATACGTGTACCTTGTATTTTACCCGTACAATCATCGTTATTTTTATTTCCAAAACTTGATGCAAGGGTTGCACCTTATGTTTAATGTGCACTTTTATTTATACTTTTATCTTTATTACTAGTACTCATATTTTATCATTATTATTATTATTATCACTATTATTATTACTATTATTATTTTTACTTTTATGATAACCCGACACGGTTTTGCTTAAGTTATCAACTTCCTTATTAACTTATACACATTCAAGAATCCGTTTTGTATCACCGTTATTCATTCTTTTATAATTATGTGTTATATCATCATCAAAATTATTCATTCCCTTAACTAATTTTCCATATTCCCTAAACACCTTTAACACCTTTATAAATCCTTTATAACTTTTACTTAACATGATTTATCCTTCATTATATGTCATTTTAACACACTTCAAGTTTATATTCATGATTCATCACCTCGTTATGTATATGTATCTTAGGCTTAGTCCATGTTTTTCTACTAAACATTTTATGGCATTAGTACCTTGGGAATGTCGGTTTTTGAGCGTTCTTGAGCGGGTTTAAGGCGAGATCCAAGTTCCTTGACGTTAATCACGATGTTGAGGGTCTACATTATGTTTAAATAACATGAAATAGGTGAACTAGGGTCAAGTAAAATGATGAAACCGTGGCTGGACAGAATCTGTGTTTTTCCAGCCACCATAAACTGTTACAACTCGAGTTTTCGGCTTACCTAATGCTGAAATGAAGCCGGAAATGGATGTTCAAAAGGTGGTTCGTGATCCTTGCGAGTTTCCTTGGATTCCTAAACAAGAATCACCCTAAAATACCAAGTGTTTGTGAGATATGAACAAAAGAAGAGAGGAGGTACTGCTGGAAAATGCAGTTTCCAGCAGTGACCTTCGAAGGTTCAAAGCTTCTTACCGAGTTTTCCGGGCAGAGATCCGTTCAAGGCTTTCTACCACGGTTTAAGGATTTCTTCTAGCTTTCCAACGATATATAGGGTTCAAGATGTTAAGAGTAGAATTATAGAGAAAACAGGTTGCAAAGAGGCGGCTGTTTGGTGGCCTGCTGCTGTTCTTCGGCCGAGAGGGAAGAGGTTGAAGTTTGGAATGTGTTTTGAAGTTTGTATGTGTTAATTCTTTGTCCACAACCTTGGTATATAATATGGAAAGCAAGAGGGGACAATATCCCTTGAATTAAGGGTGGCTACCTTATCAATCAAGTGTCAATAGTTGGTCAAAGTATGGTGCAAATTCATTGTTTATTTGATTGGGATGGGGAGCCGGATTTTTGAAGGATTCTTGGAGGCTTGGTGGCTTGCAAGTACTACTATAATGATGATGTTGGTGATGATGATGTAGCATGAAGATAAGGATGTATGTATGGATGCATAAATGGTGGCTTCATGTGGTGTTTGATCTTGTGTTTAAAATCGAAAAGAGAAAAGGTTGGGGTTCGGCTTTGGGCTGCAAAGGGAGGGTATTATGGTCATTTAATAAATATATTGGTTGTCCAAATGTAGTGCTAAGTTAAATCTTGGTTCGGGTCTTAAGTGGATAGTCGTTAGGACGAGTTGATCATCGAGTAAACAAGTTATGGAATTTATATTGGACTTGGGTATTATGAGCTTCTCTTAATTTATTTGGTCACCTATAAGGTATTATAGATGGTATGGAACCCGGTATTTATTTCGGTTCCCGGTATGATGTATATTTAAATTTAGCCCGGAGTTATATTCGGTTAAATAGTGCTCCATATTGTAATCCTTCATGGATTGTTTAAATTATTAACTTCATATTATTTTGACTAGTATACCTTTAATTCCTTCATAGTTTCATATCTTGGTCGTCTCACTGTATAATGTAGCATTGATTTGGCCGGTTCGGCGACTATATTCCATTATTTAAACGTTTATGGCGTTTTGGTCCTAATTAGGGAATTAGGACATTACTGGGCATGGTCTTACCATTACCCCTTATATTGGATCATAGGTATATATTTAGCTTGATATGTTTGTCACCTCTGACTATTACTGGGCTGTCTTTATCATATAGCCGTTCTCATCAGCTCTTTATACGATCCTATAGGCATAACGACTGTTCTCGTTCACATTTCAAGTATACTATGGTTTATACCTCATATAAATTATATAAATAATACGTAATTTAAATCAAATATATACATTAGAGTGTGAAAAATTACCGGGTGTCACATTCTCCCCCTGTTGGAAGAATTTCGTCCCGAAATTTGTTGTTAGTTATCCGTTATAGTTGGGTCCGGGAAAAGGTGTGGGTACTTCTTTCGAATTTGATCTTCTCTTTCCCAGGTAAACTCGGGTCCTCTTTTAGATTTCCATTGGACCTTTACTAATTTAATCCGACTTCTTCGTAGTTTTTGTTCTTTCCAGTCGGTAACGGCTATCGGTTCTTCAACAAAATGTAATTGTTCGTCAATATGTACTTCGTCTAGGGGTACGATTAAAGATTCATCGGATAGACACTTTTTGAGGTTCGACACATGGAATGTGTCATGTACCCGGTTAAGTTCTTCAGGTAGCTTCAACTTATAGGCCACGGGACCTATCCTTTCCAGGATCTCAAATGGTCCGGTATATCTTGGGCTGAGCTTGCCCCGCTTTCCAAACCTCGGAACTCCTTTCCATGGCGAGACCTTTAAAAGAACTTTATCTCCCACTTGGAATTCCAAAGGCTTGCGTCTCACATCCGCATAACTTTTCTGTCGATCGCGGGCCGTTTTCGGTCGTTCTTTTATTTGAAATATCTTGTCAGTAGTTTCTTGAATTAGTTCGGGACCCGTCATTTGTCTATCGCCTATTTCCGCCCAGCACAAGGGCAACCTACACTTACGACCATACAAAGCTTCGAACGGTGTAGCCTTTATGCTCGTGTGGTAGCTATTATTATATGAAAATTCCACCAAAGGAAGGTGAACATCCCAGCTACCACCAAAATCAATTGCACACGATCTTAGCATATCTTCCAATGTTTGTATAGTTCGCTCGCTTTGGCCGTCAGTCTGGGGATGGTAGGCGGTACTCATATCTAATCGCGTGCCCAAAGCTTTTTGTAACGACTTCCAAAAATGAGACGTAAATCGACTGTCGCGGTCGGAAATAATCGAGACTGGGACTCCATGTCTTGACACGATCTCTTTTATATATAGTCTAGCTAACCGCTCCATCTTATCCGTTTCTTTGATAGCTAAGAAATGCGCGGATTTGGTTAGCCGGTCGATTATCACCCATATGGTGTCATAACCACCTGGAGTCCTAGGTAACTTCGTAATGAAATCCATCGAGATTTGTTCCCATTTCCACATGGGAATCTCGGGCTGTTGTAATAATCCGGATGGTTTCTGATATTCCGCCTTGACTTTTGCGCAAGTTAAACATTTTCCCACATAATTTGCTATATCACCCTTAAGATTAGGCCACCAATAGTATCCCTTTACATCTTTATACATTTTATCTGCACCGGGGTGCACGGAATACTTCGTCTTGTGGGCTTCATCAAGTATTCTTTCACGTAATCCTCCCTTGAGAGGAACCCATATTCGGTTGACAAAGTACAGGGTACCGTCTTCTTTGGATTCTAAGTTGTCAACCATACCACGGAGGCCCTCGTCTTTGATATTATCAGGTTTCAAAGCTTCTCGTTGGGCTTCGTGGATAAGGGTGGTGAGGTTCGTACTTATAGTTAGCCCTAAGACTTTAACACGTGATGTCTTCACCCTTTCTTTCCTGCTTAAAGCGTCTGCTACAACGTTCGCCTTTCCAGGGTGGTACTTGATTACACAATCATAATCATTCAATAATTCAACCCACCGTCGTTGCCTCATGTTTAATTCTTTTTGATCAAATATATGTTGTAGGCTTTTATGATCGGTGTAGATTGTGCAATGGGTGCCGTATAAGTAATGACGCCATATCTTAAGTGCAAACACCACTGCGCCCAATTCCAAATCGTGAGTGGTCTAATTTTTCTCGTGCACTTTGAGTTGTCATGACGCATACGCGATGACTTGATTTCTTTGAATAAGGACACAACCAAGTCCTTGATGCGAAGCATCGCAATAAACTACGAAGTCATCCATCCCTTCTGGTAAGGCTAGAATAGGTGCACTGCAAAGTTTCTGTTTTAGCAACTGGAACGCCTTTTCTTGTTTATCTCCCCAATTAAACGACTTATCTTTCTGTGTGAGCGCAGTAAGGGGTTGTGCTATCTTCGAGAAATTTTCAATAAACCGTCGATAGTAGCCTGCCAGACCTAAAAATTGTCGTATTTCCGTCGGCGTCTTCGGCACTTCCCAGTTTTTAATGGCCTCTACTTTTGAAGGGTCAACATGAATTCCCTTCTCGTTGACGACATGGCCTAAAAAGTGTACTTCTCTTAGCCAAAAATCACACTTTGAAAACTTTGCATACAACTTCTCCTTTCTCAACAATTCTAAAATCAATCGAAGGTGTTGCTCGTGCTCTTCTTCGGTTCGGGAATAAATTAATATGTCATCTATAAACACTATCACGAACATGTCAAGGTAAGGTTTGCACACTCGATTCATTAAGTCCATGAACACGGCAGGTGCGTTCGTTAGCCCAAAAGGCATTACTAGAAATTCATAATGACCATACCTCGTTCGGAACGCAGTCTTTGGTACATCGTCCTCGTGTATCTTCAGCTGATGGTACCCGGATCGTAGATCTATCTTGGAATAGAAACTGGATCCCTGTAATTGGTCAAACAAATCATCAATCCTCGGTAAAGGGTACCGATTTTTGATGGTCAGTTTGTTAAGTTCCCTGTAATCAATACACATACGGAACGAACCGTCTTTCTTCTTGACAAATAGTACCGGGGCTCCCCAAGGTGAGTAGCTCGGGCGTATGAAACCCTTGTCTAGTAGCTCCTGTAATTGATTCGATAGTTCTCGCATTTCCGAGGGAGCTAATCGATAAGGTGCTCGCGCTACTGGTGCAGCTCCTGGTACTAGATCGATTCGAAACTCCACTTGTCTTTGAGGTGGTAACCCTGGTAGATCTTCTGGAAAGACATCAGGGAAATCTCTTACTATAGGTATACTTTCTATCTTCCTTTCTTCATCCTTCTTCTCCACCACGTGGGCTAAGAAAGCTTGACACTTCTTTCGCAAGCACTTTCGTGCTTTCATACACGAAATTAACTTCATCACAGTGCCAGGTCTTTCTCCTTGAATAGTCAGCGTTTCACCACTTGCCAAGGGTATGCGGATTTGTTTGTCATAACAATTAACTTCAGCATGGTTCTTTGCTAACCAATCCATGCCTAAAACGACATCAAAACTTCCTAAATCTATCGGCAACAGATCTACGTTAAATTCATGTTCTCCCATCACTAGTACGCAACTTTCCACTATATCGTCTGATCGTAACTGTTTGCCATTAGCTAATTCTATAGTATAGGGCGTTGCTAATTTACTAGGTGCTAAACCAAGTAGGTCTTTAAATTCAGTGGATATAAAACTTAAATCCGCACCAGTATCAAATAACACAGACGCATAGTGGTTGTTAAGTAGGAACGTACCAGTGACGACATTTGGGTCTTCCTTAGCTTCACCCGCCCCGATAACAAAAGCCCTAGCTTGAGCTGTATTCTTCATCTGCGGACAGTTCTTGATAAAATGACCCGTATTTCCGCACCCATAACAAGCTCGTGGTGTCGTTTTCCCCGGTTCTTGCTTCACAACTACTGCACCATTCTTAATTCTACACTTAGCTTCCACATGCCCTCTCTTGTGACAATGCTTACACACAATACTTGAGCAGTCACCAACATGATAATACTTGCATTTGTCACACCACGGGTTTGACCCGCTATACGTCTTCCGTGGTTGATCCGTGGTCTGGGCGGCATACACTTTCACAGTTTCTTGTTTCTTGACAGGGGGTTCTTTGGTACTTGACCCTTGATTACGAGAGGCCCAGCTCCTCTTGTGATTGTTATGGCGGCTGTTGCCGCGTTTGGAGAATGGTTGGCTTGCTTCCTTCTGAGTTGGCTTTCCTAGGGTGCCAACTCGTACTGCATCTTCTGTCAGACTCAGACCTAGTTCAACAGCCTCGGCCATGGTCGCAGGCCTGGTGGCCGTGATTGGTCCCCTGATAACTGTTGCTAATCCCCAGATGTACCTTTCAACTCTCTTTTCTTCAGTGGTGGCCATATGAGGAACTATTCGGCATAGCTCGTGAAATCGCGTGTTATATGCTGTGATGTCGGCTCCCTTCATGGTGAGCGTCCAGAACTCATTTTCCAACTTCTGCATCTCAGTCCTTGGGCAATATTTCTTTTCCATCATCTCCTTTAACTCTTTCCAGGTCTTACCATAGGCCACGTCTCGGCCTAGGGTTTGTACTTGTAAATTCCACCACGATAGGGCTTCATCTTGAAACATACATGTCACGTACAACACTTTCTGTTTTTCTGTGCATCCACTGATTGCTATCACAGATTCTGTCTTCTCGATCCAACGGATAACTCCTATGGCTCCTTCTGTTCCCTTAAAGGACCACGGTTTGCATGTCATGAAAGTTTTGTAGGAACATCCTCGTTCCTCACCGCCAGTCTCTGGAGCTACATTTTCAGTGTTTGCGGAATTCCTTTGTTCTTGACTTGAGTCGCCCCTACTGGCTTCGTAGGCGGCTATCGCTTGCGCTATGACTTCTTGTAATTGCGCAGGTGTATTAGGTAAACTGTCGTTCCTTCTCCTTGGAATTTTCCTTGAGAATAAGAAGGATCGGTTAGTATTGGCATCACGCTTGTATGTAAGTAGTTGTAGGGTTCGATACTTATTACATTCACACCCATATATTTGCTTATAATCATACTTATTAATCATATACTCGCATACATAGATTTTATTATTACATCTCATTATACCACATCGTATACTCATACTCATATATCATAAACATAACTTCATTACATCAAAAGATTTGATTACATAAGTTTATGTTTAAGTCTACTACAAACTCCTACAACATACAAGCGTTTTGCCAAAAGATCGGATCGTAGTCCGTAATATATTACTTCCCATACATATGATTACTACCCGCTAATACTAGTCTATAGTCGCTTCATGGCATCGGTGGTGGCGGTGGTGGAAACACGTCTCCCAAAAAGGCTTGAATTGTCTTAACCTCATTCTCCAATTTCATCACCCTTCGTTCGGCGGCAGCGGCCCGACTCGTTCCCACATCAGCTAAGTGCAATGCATCTCTTACCATATGCTCCAACTTTAGCACTCTCATCCTTGCGTCCGAGATCAAGTCATAGTGGTTATCAAGGCGGAGACTGGTCTCACAGGCCTTGCCTTTCACGCTCTCCATAAACACCTCGACCCTCTGCTCCCAATCCATGAGCCATTCCTCAAGGGCCTTTCTCTCAGCCTCGGCGGCTGCTGTGGTCGGTGGTACGGGGACCTCTGTATCATCGGAGGTAGCGCGCCCTTGGGGGCGTGAGGACTCGCCTACCTCATGTATAGTCCGGGGCACCTCATCGTCGGAGTCCGTGGCATACCTTTTCAGCCCGGCGGCTCGTATCTCCTCGGAGGGCACTGCAGCCAGCTCCTCCATCTCCTCAAGGTCGTCGTCGTCATAAGTTACCTTGTCGTCCTCATCAAGCCTGATTACCTCGGTAGGCTCGTCATCGGAGATCTCTATAGGATCATCAGGAATTGGAACAACGTCGCTCATATGGACACTTCTGCTATCAGTGTTAGAGTCAGAGCCGGAGTCGGAGTCAGTGATGGCTAGGCCATGATATGGATCATTGTTTGGGAAGGCCATCGCTGAAAGGATTAAGGTTTAATTAGTGATAATATCGCTTTTTTTTTTCTATCCCTTATTTTGGTCATTCCTATACTAGACCATTAGTTGCGATAAAGGTGTCGTGAAGACACGTGCACTGTCGTGTAATGCAAGTTTTGAAAACATGTCATGCAAGAAAAACGTTTTCATGAGGGAATCTAAGGGGTTATAGCCTAGACTCAGGGTTGAATCCTAGTTCGCTATAACCTTGGCTCTGATACCAGTCTGTCACACCCGGTCCATAGGCGGAAACAACCGGTGTGCGACTCATGAAAGGTTTTTCGAGAGCGCGGTTAAGCAACAACTATATGATAAAATACATGAGGATTTCATTCATAATATAAGTTTTACAAAAATATCCATAAAAAAAGTTTACATATAACATATTGAGATTTCACAGTTATGTCCTGCCGAAGGGAGATATAACCGTGAAAACTCCAAAATATAAAATCCTCATACATGAAATTTCCATAGTTAAACATAAAACCGTAGTGAGACACCGTGACCTCTCCACGTAGCTAAATACCTGAAAGACACGTAAAATAATTTAATCAGTATAAACTGAGTGAGTTCACAAGTTTTGTGACTCGATAAAATGCTTTATAATATAATTCTCATAACGTCATGAATGCAGTATCCATGACTTGCAGTATAACGTGAATACATGAGTTCGTAACCATTCCTTGACTATATATATACACCATAAAGCCCCACATAACATCCCACGAGTCCACGAGGGAATAAATAAATCGGAAAACTAAGCACCCGTCTTATAAAGTGGCGCGACCACTTACGAGTGGGTTGGTCAGACCAGTAGTACTACCCGTAGAGTTCCTCGGCTATAGTTGCCTATAGTTTATGGTTACAATATATACCAGGGACTTTATGTACCATGAGCGCCCCAAATATCTCATGTACACGCACATTGTAAATCAAGATATACACCATGATAAAACATATTTAAACACGTGTCCCTCGCCCCGAAAACAGTTTAAAACATAGTGAAAATAGTGAAAATAGGGGCTGTGAGACTCACCTTAAATGAGGAATAATGTTCCGTTATACTTGGTGAGTTTCCTGTATTATATCATATACGTATGCACTTCAGTACATAATATATAACTATTAATATTTAGCCCGATACATACTTATGAGGTGATGGTATATATGTATACTTTTTATACATTAGCGATACGGACGTTAGACAACGTCTTATACTTGTTATGTATATCCGTTATATCCTCTTTATATATATATCCTCCGAGCATTAGGGAATGCTCGATACAAATTATTCGTCGGTAATCATGACGTTCGTGACATGCTTTAGCCTAATAGGTTTTGGAGCTCTCATCGTTAGTCCCCAGATAGGTAACGGGCCCATCTATGATATATTCGTTTACCAGCCTAGACAGGACGTCCCGACTACCGGCACCTCCACCCTTCCAGTTACTCGCAATGTCCATCACAAAAACCCGTATTTTATATTTATACGTATGGCACATATATAGGAATATATGTGTATTAATTGTATATATCATTTCCTCATGTATATGATAAGTATTATTAGTATTTTCGTCTTCGTAACATAAAGTTATCTTTTACTTTTATAACTCTTATACACATCCTTTGTTTTTATAACATTATACATGGGTATTTATATTTTCATTTGCGTATATAGGAATATACGTGTACCTTGTATTTTACCCGTACAATCATCGTTATTTTTATTTCCAAAACTTGATGCAAGGGTTGCACCTTATGTTTAATGTGCACTTTTATTTATACTTTTATCTTTATTACTAGTACTCATATTTTATCATTATTATTATTATTATCACTATTATTATTACTATTATTATTTTTACTTTTATGATAACCCGACACGGTTTTGCTTAAGTTATCAACTTCCTTATTAACTTATACACATTCAAGAATCTGTTTTGTATCACCGTTATTCATTCTTTTATAATTATGTGTTATATCATCATCAAAATTATTCATTCCCTTAACTAATTTTCCATATTCCCTAAACACCTTTAACACCTTTATAAATCCTTTATAACTTTTACTTAACATGATTTATCCTTCATTATATGTCATTTTAACACACTTCAAGTTTATATTCATGATTCATCACCTCGTTATGTATATGTATCTTAGGCTTAGTCCATGTTTTTCTACTAAACATTTTATGGCATTAGTACCTTGGGAATGTCGGTTTTTGAGCGTTCTTGAGCGGGTTTAAGGCGAGATCCAAGTTCCTTGACGTTAATCACGACGTTGAGGGTCTACATTATGTTTAAATAACATGAAATAGGTGAACTAGGGTCAAGTAAAATGATGAAACCGTGGCTGGACAGAATCTGTATTTTTCCAGCCACCATAAACTGTTACAACTCGAGTTTTCGGCTTACCTAATGCTGAAATGAAGCCGGAAATGGATGTTCAAAAGGTGGTTCGTGATCCTTGCGAGTTTCCTTGGATTCCTAAACAAGAATCACCCTAAAATACCAAGTGTTTGTGAGATATGAACAAAAGAAGAGAGGGGGTACTGCTGGAAAATGCAGTTTCCAGCAGTGACCTTCGAAGGTTCAAAGCTTCTTACCGAGTTTTCCGGGCAGAGATCCGTTCAAGGCTTTCTACCACGGTTTAAGGATTTCTTCTAGCTTTCCAACGATATATAGGGTTCAAGATGTTAAGAGTAGAATTATAGAGAAAACAGGTTGCAAAGAGGCGGCTGTTTGGTGGCCTGCTGCTGTTCTTCGGCCGAGAGGGAAGAGGTTGAAGTTTGGAATGTGTTTTGAAGTTTGTATGTGTTAATTCTTTGTCCACAACCTTGGTATATAATATGGAAAGCAAGAGGGGACAATATCCCTTGAATTAAGGGTGGCTACCTTATCAATCAAGTGTCAATAGTTGGTCAAAGTATGGTGCAAATTCATTGTTTATTTGATTGGGATGGGGAGCCGGATTTTTGAAGGATTCTTGGAGGCTTGGTGGCTTGCAAGTACTACAATAATGATGATGTTGGTGATGATGATGTAGCATGAAGATAAGGATGTATGTATGGATGCATAAATGGTGGCTTCATGTGGTGTTTGATCTTGTGTTTAAAATCGAAAAGAGAAAAGGTTGGGGTTCGGCTTTGGGCTGCAAAGGGAGGGTATTATGGTCATTTAATAAATATATTGGTTGTCCAAATGTAGTGCTAAGTTAAATCTTGGTTCGGGTCTTAAGTGGATAGTCGTTAGGACGAGTTGATCATCGAGTAAACAAGTTATGGAATTTATATTGGACTTGGGTATTATGAGCTTCTCTTAATTTATTTGGTCACCTATAAGGTATTATAGATGGTATGGAACCCGGTATTTATTTCGGTTCCCGGTATGATGTATATTTAAATTTAGCCCGGAGTTATATTCGGTTAAATAGTGCTCCATATTGTAATCCTTCATGGATTGTTTAAATTATTAACTTCATATTATTTTGACTAGTATACCTTTAATTCCTTCATAGTTTCATATCTTGGTCGTCTCACTGTATAATGTAGCATTGATTTGGCCGGTTCGGCGACTATATTCCATTATTTAAACGTTTATGGCGTTTTGGTCCTAATTAGGGAATTAGGACATTACTGGGCATGGTCTTACCATTACCCCTTATATTGGATCATAGGTATATATTTAGCTTGATATGTTTGTCACCTCTGACTATTACTGGGCTGTCTTTATCATATAGCCGTTCTCATCAGCTCTTTATACGATCCTATAGGCATAACGACTGTTCTCGTTCACATTTCAAGTATACTATGGTTTATACCTCATATAAATTATATAAATAATACGTAATTTAAATCAAATATATACATTAGAGTGTGAAAAATTACCGGGTGTCACAGGCTGCATGTCAAGTCTTATGGCTTCGGGGTTTGTTGTCAGAGATGACGGGAGTAAAGGAGGAGATCATGACGTTGAAGGTGGATAATTCATCGGCTATTGCCTTGCTGAAGAACCCAGTTATTCACGGGAGAAGCAAGCACATCATCACACGGTACCATTTCATTCGGGAGTGCATCGAGAGAGAACAAAATCAAGGTGGAGCATGTCAGTGGAGATTTACAAAGAGCAGGCATCGTTACAAAAGCGTTGCCACGGTTGATGTTTAACGAGATGCAAAGCTTCATCGGTGTCACAAGATTAGGGGGTGATTGTTTGTGTAATCATGCATAAGTGCGGGGACCTAGTTGTTGTACTTACAAACCTAGGGGGTTTTTGAGTTAGTTTTTCTCTTATTCTTGTCTAACAAGTAATTTTATGGTTATAAATAGGGTTATTTGTAATCAAGTAAACACAACTTATCAATCAATACAATAAAGGTTTAGACTTGAAATTTTATTGTCTTCAGCCTCAACATCCCACGGTCGGCCATAGATAGATATTAAGTCTTACGACGAGTTCGAGATTTTGAAGTTTACTTTAATTAAGTGGCATATGCTCGATTTCAACCGAAAGCTTGAAGAAACTCTCGATGATTCAGGTATCAAAATCTTCCTTAATTCTTCTATTGCTTCCGGTTTAAAGCGTTAATTATTCCTTCCTACCTAATTATAGTGCTTGACTGTTTGAACTGATTAGGTTTATTACGTACACTTAAGTTTCTTTTGACAAGACCATCACATTCATGATGTGCAAATTAAAGTTTTATGACAGGGATAATAAAATCAAATGTGAAACTATTGGTGCCCTAAAAATTATTTAGGGGATTTTTGCAGGTGTTTATCTTCAGCTATTTATGCTAGACCCTTTTTTGTTTTTGGTTTTTTTCTAAATCAAATTTGTGTTCTTAAATAAATTCCATTGCTTTAAAATTATAGGAAATACTTGATAGCTCCAACAAAGACAGAGTTTTGTTTGGTGGAATAAGGAAGCATGATGGTAATTCACGAATGGGATAATTTTGAAACATTCCTTTTTCTCATACGAAAGATGAGAAATGGTGGTTTCTCTTTCTTTGATTTACGAGAGCTCGGCTTTTGGGGGCGATATATTACCGTGTTTGTAGATATATGCTTTGAACAACTCTACTTTTAGTTTCTATTCAATCATGCTTTGGTAGAGAACCCAATGATAGAGTTCAACTAATGTAGATTATTAGGATTTGTGGAGATGGTGTGACGTCATATCGAAGTCCAACGTTATGCTTTAATTTCATTATTGTGTAAAGGAAGGAAGAGATAGCAGTGCCATCGGTTTCATGGTCTCTACTAATATCAACCGTCGGAGTCCGTCACTACTTTTGGTAACTCTCTCTAATTTTCTCACATGAATAGTGAAATCGTGGCTATTTTATATTAGATGTAACATCCCCAAAATTTTGGTCCAAATTTGACAACTTAGTAAAGTTGAAGGATCAAATTTATTTTCTAAAATAAATAATAAGAAAATTTAAATAAAGAAAATATAATCATTCTATATGGAAATAAAAAAAATCTCATAAATAAAGTCATCTCATGTTAAAGATATGGAATAAGGAAATTCCATCTCACATGGAAAGATGAAATAAAGTGGAAGCATTCCACATGGGTATAAATAAGAAAGTTAAAATCCATCCCACATGGAAAGTGGTAAAGATTTGGAAGCTCTTTATAAAGAGATAAAATTTCATAGTAATATTCTTTTATGCCTAGCATACACCTAGTGGTCCTAGCAGAGGGTGTGAAGCACCCGACGCGCACGGGCACGGGCGATGGGCGCTTTGATGGCGCACTTCGCACGCTAGCTTCGCCGTGAGCCGCCTTAGTATTTTTGACAATGGGAGTTAGACCCAAAAGTGACTAGCCACCAAAAGATAAGGTACCGAAAGTGAAAAATTTAATTCAGAAAGCCATCGCGATACGCGATGAGCATAGAACAAAGGTCATCGCGTATCACGATAGACCTTGATAAGTCAAAGGACACGTGTCAGCATGTAGGATGGCGGCGGAGAAAATACGGTGCCGCGATAAGCAACGGGGATTATCAAGACCCATCGCGTATCACGATGGCTTGTAAATCAGCCTATACAGGGGGGGGGGGGGGCTCACAGCTAGGGGTGCAAACGAGCCGAGCTGCTCGCGAGATACTCGGGATCGGCTCGTTAAAAAGCTCGAACGAGCCGAGCTTAATCGAGCCCGTGCCCGAGCCCGAGCTCAAGCCTAAAAGTAAGCTCGTTTAATAAACGAGCCCGAGCCCGAGCCCGAGCTTCACCTATCGAGCTCGAGCTGGCTCGCGAGCCTAAATGAGCCTGCCATTTATATAATTTATAAAATATATATTTAGTAATTATTAATATATATATATATATATATATATTGTTATAAAAAATAAATAAAAATAACTAATATATATATATATATTATTTCTATAGAAAATTAAAATAGAAAATAATATATAAAAATTTATTAGTTATTTATTTAAAAAATAACTAATAAATGGTAAACGAGCCGAGCCCGAGCCGAGCTCGAGCTTGAAAATCTACTCACGAGCCGAGCTCGAGATTTGGAAATAGAGCTCGAAACGAGCCGAGCTCGAGCTCGAGCTCGAGCTCTGTGTAAGTTAAACAAGCCGAGCTCGAGCCTAGTCGAGCTCAGGCTTGGCTCGGCTCGTTTGCACCCCTACTCACAGCTCATTCATCCCTCACACCAAAACTTTTTCTCTCGTTTTGCGTGCCGAGCATCGTTTGACACGTCGAACCTCGTAATTCGTGCCAAATAACCGATGTTTCCTCGAAGTGCGTGCCACCCGAAAATAATTGGCACATTTATCTCAAAGTACGTGCACGTCATAACGGCCATCGTATGTCGCCTCGTTTTGCGTGCCAACCTAGAAGTTCATACTAAGCCCCGAAGTTCTGACAATTTAAGAACCAGTATGCAACATAGAGTAGAAGTGCTGCTCGTACAAGCTTAGGTATATAACTTCGAATACACGTGTAACGTAGGGCTTCTACCTAATTCATTATTTTATTATTATTATATTACATGGCTTAGACCATAGTCAAGGGTATAACTCAAACCTTGATCATAATTATGTTTACATAAGCTTTAAACATACAAAGGATTATAGTAATGTTTCTTCACAATTAAGAAACACAAATTTTACATTCATAAGGATATATAGTTTCTTAGCGATTAAGAAAAGTAACATTTTATATACAAGGAATATAGTTAATATATTGTTTCTTCATGATTAAGAAACATAATATTTTACATATGAATGTAGCAGTCAATGAATGTTTCTTCTTGAAGAAGAAACAGATTATGGATGTTTCTTTATGAAGAAGAAACTCAGCATATGATTAGTCAATAAACCGAAAGACTACAGGTTTAAATATTTTAATACAAACAAATGATCAATCATGGTTTAAAGCTATCAAAGCCAGACTAAATGTCTATATCCGGATCAAAAGACGATCCGGATATTTATATATACCTATTTTAATATAGGTCAATCAATCAATCAATCAATCATTCACACTTAAGGTTTCAAACGCACATCGACAGTAAAGGTGAATACGTTAACCTTTTCAATCAGTAAAAACATATTTATACTCGATAAGATGAACGGGTGTTTGTCTTAAAGAGTCAGTCAACATTTACATGAGATTATGTGATCTCTAAAACATTATAATACAAAGTAGAAAATAAAATCAACTCAGACCGATTACACATGTGTCTAGATCCAAACATAATTGTTCGGCCTAATCAGTCAAAGGCTACGTGGCCGTGGGCTAACGGTCATAACTAATTTCCATTAAGGGCTACGTGGCTCAGGAAAAATTGTGTGTGTAGGGTAGTGGTACATATACCGGAAGTAGAAATACTTCCGCTGAGCTTGTCAAGAACACTATATTTGTATTGTAACTATCATTCAAATGTTTTATAGAGTCATACGTGTTCACCAGCATATAGCTGACGTATTTTCCCCACATTGCAGGGAAACATATTAGTATAGGTAGCAAGAAATTATATTCATTCATGGAGTTAGATGCTCGCAAGATAATGATGGCTCAGTTTTAAATTATTAAAATATTATAACAAGATTTAAACATGATTAATAAACCAACACTTGGGTATTTATAATCCAAGAAGTTTTCAAATAAATTAATATCATATTATAATCAAATTCTTCCGCTAAAAATAAACCGCAACTCTTATATATTTACAAAACATGTACCAACTATTGGTCATACGCCTAGACCCTAAGCCGGGGTGTGATATTAGAAATCTTAGATAATTCGGGTAACTTATGAATATATGATTCAAGGCTATAATGATTTAATAAGGGTGGTAGAACCGGCAAAATTAGTCCATAGAATTGAAACACTGTAAGCTACAACCATTATTGTGTTGATGTAAGTTACTTTGCTATTGAGGATTATCGAGTAATACACACTCAAAATCCTTCTAATTGATGTTACATGTATATTATTCTTTTCAGTTTGTTCATTTGGATTGATTGAATTGCAGGTTCGTGTATGTAAAAGTGACCGAAGCTTGCAAGGATGTGCAATGCCCACACTTTGTTTAGGTACTATTCCTGGTTTCTAATCTCACTGCACATCATAATATTTATATCTTATTATAAGCAAGCATGTCTTGGGAGTATATATTGATGTTACTGGCCTAAATTATATAGTAATTACTAGACAAGTAAGTTACTAAATTAGTCTTGGTCATAATAGAAGTCCAACTCAAAAGAATATAACAGACATTCTACCATGTGATGTAGGTTTTTGTTCAACACTATTTTCTTCTTTTTTCAATTTGGTAGCCATTGCAATATGCCCAGCTTATTGGTCAGCTGCGTTCTTAGAGACCTTAATCTTTTATTTTAGGAACTTAGAAACTTCATACGTGTATTATTAGATTTCAGATCACAGGCATTAAAGTACTCAATTTGGACCTGTTGTGACATGGAATGAATACCCGGGACGTCCAGCACGCGAAACGAGACAAAGTAATAATGTTTGCTGGTGACAAGACCCATCGCGATATCGCGATGGGATTTAAATTATCTGTTGACTTTCTGGTCCATCGCAATACGCGATGGACCAGTGAAGACCCCATCGCGTATTGCGATGGGGTGGTCAGACGGGAGTTAGGGTTTTAAATCATATTTTTCATCATAAACAACCCTAACTCGTTTTAGACGAAAAGAGGCGATTTCCAGCAGCTCCAAGAGGCGATTTCACCATCATAGCTCGTGCCAAGACCTTACACAGGATCCATATCATCCATATTGAAGATTTAACAATGACAAGGCCCGGCTAATCTCCTCAATCTCATCTGGGATGTATAGTTTGTAATTTTTACAGTTTTTCTCATGTGATTATGAACATTATTGTATAATTATTGATGGTTGATATATGATTATTGATGTTTAGTATTACTATGTGGTCAGTCGAATTATGTTTACGTAGGTCTGAACGTTTTGTTACCAGTTGCTAGATAATTGATCATATGATTGTTTGATTAGATTATACGATAAAACATATAATTGCCCTTAACTGAGTCACACTGGCAAGGAACGTTTGATAACCAGTGCCGTGTGTAAAGCAATTATTGATGTCTAAGATTTTGTCTTATTGATCAGTTTGTAGTTAACGAGTAATAATTAATCTGTTAGGTTACATGAGATAACTGTAGGTTGCTTACTTGAACTCCCGGGTGTGATTTGCTTTGTTAATTGATTGAAACCGGTTTGCTCGTTTGCTTGTTTAATTCTAAATTCAAATAATTGCTTGTGTGATCAGCACTAAAAACCAGTTGCTTCATACTATTAAATATGTACACGAATCACATTGACCACATACTCCTAGTAGATACGATACCTTACTTATCCTATCTAGGTAGTTTAATTAGGTTTTTGATTGACTAAAACGACGGTCATCAAAATTGCGCCGTTTCCGGGGAGTTAGTGCGCTTATTGTTGTTCGTGTTAGTTGATTTTTGTGTTTATTTTAATTTTAATTTTAGCTTTGATTTTCAGTTTTTAGTTTAAATTCCGTTTATATTTATTTTACGCTGGTTGTTTTAGTTTTGTAGATAACAGGTTTATGCGCACCCGCCACTCAGGCCGACAGTCTCCGTTAATTTTCGAGCCCGAAATCGAGAGGTTAGCTTGGCAGAACCGAGTTCAAAACAGATTCAGAGATGGAAGATCAGAACCAGAACCAGAACCAAAACGAAAACTAGAACCAGAATGAGAACCAAAACCGAGACCCACTCCCACAAAATAACGCGTTTCACCCAGAAAACATACCTGACCCACCAAACTTCAATAACCAAAATGACTAAAATCACTCAGCTCGTGCTTCCAGAACCCGAAACCAAAACCGAAACCGAAACCGAAACCTAAACTTTGACCGAGCCGGACCATCAATTCCAAATAATAACCCCAACCGTAGAGTTCGGATAAATATCGATGATGTTCAACCGAGTATTCCGACAGAAAATGAAGAATAGGGGGAAAATAATAATAGGAACGAGGATTTTGAGATTGAGAACGAGGTAGATTGGTGGGTTAAGAGAAATCGGGCGGTTGAGCCCAAGAACGAGGTTGTTAAGCCGGAAGACGTGGGTGATGATAATTGGGATGAAGAGGTAGAAGAGCCAGTTAATAGAGGACGGGCTGGAGCAGTTAACAGAAACAGAAGGGGTCGAGACAGGGTGAATCGGGCGAAACGGCCCGAAAGAGTTCGTGGTATTCAGGTTAACCGGGGCAGTTTGGCGAACCCCAGGGGGGGAGGAATTATATGGCCTCGGTTCAGGGTGTTAACAGTCGGTTCAGACCGGCTATTTCAGATGGAGCATCCCCGTCGGTCCCACAGGAACGAGTGCCGGGACAACAAACTTTTAAGTCCCGACCATCATACATCAACATTGTTCCTCATTTCCACGGGATGGCTTCGGAGGACCCGTATTCTCACTTGACCGATTTTTCGGCTATTTGCGGGTCTATTGGTGATGGTACGTTTGATCAGGATGAGGTTCGGTTGCGATTATTCCAGTTTTCCCTAAAAGACAAAGCAAAACTCTGGTTTAATTCGCTGCCGATGCACAGTATCAGAAATTGGGCCGAGATGCAGCAGGTGTTTCTAAACGAGTTTTATTCACAGTCGAAGACTAGCCAGGCCCGTTCGGAAATTCGCAACTTTTCACAGTTATCTGGCGAATTATTCCATGAAGCCTTTACCAGGTATAAAGATATGATCAGAAAATGCCCACGTCACCAAATCGAACTACCGGAACTGGTAAAGTGTTTTGTTAATGGTTTGACATACCAGGACCAAAAGTATCTTAAGGCCTCGTGTAATGGTTAGTTGCTGAATCAGCATGAGGAGGATGATTGGGATTTTTAGGAGTTTATATGTGAAGACTCGAAATCAAAAGCAGCAGCTGAGAAACGAAGACGTGGTAATTCCTCCAGGTCAGTTAAGTCAGTCACGAGTGAATCTGAAAGAATTGTTGAGTTAGAACGTGAACTGGCGGGGTATAGAAAGAGTAAGAAGAAAGAAGTCAAGATGGTTGGTGTTAAATTCCCGGTTTGTGAATATTGCGATGAACTTGGGCATAAAGCAGAAAATTTCCCCGAGTTTTATGATGATGAGGAGGATGAACCCGAGGAAGTTAATTATTCTTATGAAGATTCCAATGGTCAAGGGTTGAATTCAAAACCTATCACCCGAGCCTGAGGAATCACCCGAACTTTCGTTATGGGAACGCGTCTACTCAGTTGAACCAGAACTTTCAGGGATCGACCCAGAACAGGTCGCGGGGGTAATTACCGCCAAGGCGGTTATCAGCAACAACAAGGTTCGTATGATCAGAATCGGGGGTATAACAGAGATGGTAACCGGGGTGGAAATTCATCGGGTAATTAGGACCAGCAGAGGGGGTCTTCGGGAAATGCGGATGAGTCTGTGCACTCAAAGTTGGATGCATTGATGAAGATTATGGTAGATCATAAGGTTGAAATGAAGAAACAGTTTGAGTTACATGATAAGTCAGCAGAGGCAATGTCAAAGCAGATTGATCAGCTCGCAGCAGATATGGCAAAGTTGCAAAAGAGTGCAGGTCAACTCCCGAGCGATACTACAGTCAACCCGAACCATTACTGCTCAAGCTCCAAGAAGGGAAACAATGTGCACATCAACGCTGTAAGTCTTTTACTTCATTTTGAAATTTTTTTTGTTGAAGTTGATTCACCACCATAGTTTGTTGAGGGGGTGGTGGAAGATGTTAGTGGTGAGAGTGATTATGTCGGTCAAAATGAATCAATTTTCCAAAATGAATCTAACCAAAAACATGTGAAATGTCTTTTTGTGAAAATTGAACATGTGAATAATGTTTAAATGGTAAATTGACCAACATGAGATATGAGGAGGTGGAGAATAATACCACCTCAAGTAAACTCCAAGACCCAGGAGTGTCGCTTTTATCAATTCAAATTGGAAAATTTAAAACTGATCGGGCACTTCTAGATCTTGGAGCATGTGTTAGTATCATGCCCCGTAGTTTATTTGATCAGTATGAATTTGGCCCATTAGAAAGGGTAAACACCATCGTGGTGTTGGTGGACCAAACTCATACACTTCCCCGAGGCATGGTGACTAATGTAATGGTTCAGGTGGAGGAATTTTTCTACCCAGTTGACTTCTTGTACTTTACTATGCTAAACGTGTGAATGTACACAACCACAAGTCATATTGGGTAGGCAATTGCTTGCCACAGCACACGCGGTGATTAATTATGCTAATGAGATATTGGAAATTAATTGTGGAGATCATGATAAACGGTTACCATTGTTTGAAAATGCTACTAACCATGTTGTTGACAAGTGTGAATCCTTGAGCACGTATCACACAAAAGAGAAATGTTTTGTGACTGACAGGAATGAGCTAAGGAGTAGCATGAATGCGAAAGGATGGAATGAGATGTTGCATGGAGTTAGAGATGGTGAGGAAGTAACTACAAGAAAGGGAAAGAAGATGAAAAAGAAAGAGGTAATGAACCGCCAGAAGTAAATGAAAAATGGCAGGATCATGGCGTGCCAAAAGGTTGGGAGGAATCTCTTGAGGAGTGTGCATGTAACGAGAAGGCGGCACGGGGGGCAGGCCAGACGCCCACCTTGAATGTCATAAAATTTTCAAAAGGGTGGTATTTGTACATTTTGTATATTTTTAGTTTGCATTTTTTTTATATTACTAATTGTATTTCAAGCGTAACATCATAGCAAAAGCTAAGTGTGGGGATACGTCATGAGAAAAGTTGGGATTTTGATGTGTTCGATAAAGTTTTGTCAGAAAACGAGGTTTCAGTTTAGCTACCCAGAGTGCTTTCATGTTCTTTTTGTTGTGGTTAATTCAGGTACATGTATATTTTGTTGTATTTTGAACTTTGTGGGTGTTGTTCACTATAAACCCTCACGAGACCCCACTCGTCCTCCCGGGCTACCGGGAGTTTTACAGGGCTTGTTGCATATGCTAAATGCAATCGTGATTCCTACAAAGTGAGTTAGATCTTTTAACGTTTTAACTTGTTTAACAAAATTTATTATGAAACAACTTAATTTGGCTCGGTAAATGTCTTACTAAAATCAACAGAAAATCATTTTTACAACTCTTAAAAGACCTATGTCTTACACTTGTGAAAAGCTTGCTTCTACACGTCTCGAGATTTTGCAGGTTCGGTTGTCATTTTGGTACTTGGAAGAGACGAGTGTATACGAGTGTTTACGAGAGTTCGTGAGCCGACTGGTCCTCTTCCAGTCTCGTTGATATCAGGTGATTTCAGTTTCATAATTTATTTTGTTTTCTTAGTTTGAATGTTAAAAGTGTAATTATATAATTGCTAGTAGATCCGTCACATTTGAGCCCCGAATTTTAAAATTGCTTAACAGTCAAAAAGTTAATTTCAACTCCTTCCCTCAAATGTTCATTAATTGTTTAACTATTTTAACATTGAGGACAATGTAAACCTCAAGTGTGGGGATGGGGGAAATTTGAAAATTTTAACCCGATATTACCTCAAAGAGTGTTCAGAAACCAAAGTTGTTAACTGTTAATTATTGCCATTAATGTCAAGTTATAGGTTTTCGGTCATGGTTGGTTTTTCAGCTTCTCAATAGTCTTACTCACAAATGTTTTCATAACGAGAAGTTGAAAATGGGGTCGTTTAGGCGGGGATAACGAGTCATGGGGACATGTACACATGTTTATATCGGCAACCTTATTCCACCGGTACGTGTGTGAGTTGACCACATATATACAATACACATATAATATATAGTACACACATGTCAGCTGAGTGCTTTCATCGATGTTCATGGATTACAGGATCGTAGTTGGCAAAATGCAAAAGTGATAGAGGCAATTAGGTTATGCCTCGTTTGGATGAGTGATAGTGTGGGTACTGGGGGTTGGGCCTCATATATTATACATATGAGCGTGGGTAATGAGAGGGGCGGGGGGGTTGGTTCCCTTAGAAAACATTTCTTGGACCTATTCTTTCATTCGATTAACCCCGATGTTATATTACGAGACGATCCGGCTTAATAGGATTCTTTGTATTTGTATTTGTTCTTGTATTTGTAGTTGTCCAATATTAAGCATCACGTTTATTATGCTTAAAAAAAGCCAAAAAGTTGTCTGTTTATATTCAGTTACGTAATTAGTAGTTCGTTTGTGTAAAAAAAAGGAAAAAAAATATGAATTCAGTTTGCATGTTAGTTTTGTTTATTTAGATGTTTTGTAATAAGCCAGGTCGGATCGTTTGAGCTACTTAAAAATTTCCCTTTCATACCCTTACACCTGGCCCCATTACAACCCTTTTTAAGTCCTCTTGATTTGCATTTGTGTCAAAGCAGTTTTATGGATGGATATCTGTTTATGAGTGATACTGAGAGCAGAGTGATACTAGCACATCTTTTGCTAGTCCAGATATTAAACCGAGAGGAGAGTTATATTATATTATGAGGGGTATGAGCATGCGTGCCTTAACCGGAAACAAAGTACACTTGTCTTGGCGGCTCTATTGTTTTTATTATAGCACTTAACCGTAATTGTGGGATATTAATCTAGAAAGTGTCAGTCTGGAAAACTAGGTATGACCTTAAACCTTACTAGTATTAATGGCGATAATCTACATACCTATGATGGAGGTTGATGTTTGCTTTAGAGTTTGCTTGAGGGAAAGAAAAACATAAGTGTGGGGATGTTATGGTTGGTTAATTTGTTTATGTTTTAGTTCGTTTATTATTTAGTTTTAATCGTTTATTTTAGGAACATCGATACTTCATATGTGATTATTGGATTTCAGGTCACTGCGTTAAAGTACTCAATTTGGACCTGTTGTGATACGGAATGAAAACCCAGGACGTCCAGCACACGAAACGAGACAAATTAATAATGTTTGCTGGTGACAAGACCCATCGCGATACGCGATGGGCTTGCTTGAGGACCCATCGCGTATCGTGATGCGATTTAAATTATCTGTTGACTTTTTGGTCCATCGCGATACGCGATGGACCAGTGAAGACCCCATCGCGTATCGCGATGGGGTGGTCAGACGGGAGTTAGGGTTTTAAATCATATTTTTCATCATAAACAACCCTAACTCATTTTAGACGAAGAGATGTGATTTCCAACAGCTCCAAGAGGCGATTTCACCATCATACCTCGTGCCAAGACCTTACACATGATCCGTATCATCCATATTGAAGATTTAACAATGTCAAGGCTCGGCTAATCTCCTCCAATCTCACCCGGGATGTATAGTTTGTAACTTTTACAGTTTTTTCTCATGTGATTAAGAACATTCTTGTATAATTATTGATGGTTGATATATGATTATTGATGTTTACTATTTCTGTGTGGTCAGTCGGTTTAGGTTTACGTTAGTCTGAACGATTTGTTACCAGTTGCTAGATAATTGATCATATGATTGTTTGATTAGATTGAGTACGACAAAACATATAATTGCCCTTAACTGAGTCACACTGGCAAAGACCGTTTGATAAACAGTGTCGTGTGTAAAGAAATTATTGATGTTTAAGGTTTTGTCTGATTAATCAGTTTGTAGTTAACTAGTAATAATTAATCTGCTAGGTTGCATGAGATAACTGTAGGTTGCTTACTTGAACTCCCGGGTGTGATTTGTTTTGTTAATTGAATGAAACTTGTTTACTCGTTTTCTTGTTTAATTCTAAATTCAAATCATTGCTTGTGTGATCAGCCCCAAAAACCAGTAGCTTCATAATATTAAATTTGTACATGAATCAAATTGCCCACATACTCCTGGTGGATATGATACTTTAGTTATCTTATCTAGGTAGTTTAATTAGGTTTTTGATTGACTCAAACGACAGTCATCAGTTTCCCTTGCTACTTACCCCGTTTTTTAAACATAACTTTAAATTTTTTATTAATGCATCTGATTCTGATTGTGAAATATTACCTAATCACTTTCTAAATCACACATAAAAAACGTCTTCTAAAATGTAATCATACGTGATTTGTATGTGAAACCTATGTTCTAACCTGGCGATGGTTCAATTAAATTGTAGAAGCATGGAGCTACAAACTTGATTGAGGAATGCTATTTTTTTAGGGGACTATCATCGCAAATTAAGGTTGGCAGATTTACGTGCCATTGTTGTGTTGTGTGAGACTGTGAGCTACTGTTGGTCATCAAATGGTTGTTTAGAACTGATTTAGGAACAAGTAATACGTGTTTAAACATATATGTGCATATTTTTTTTGACACTTGACACTTTCCTATTGGCCTATTACCCAACTTTTTCATATATTTTAAGCCTTATTAAAATGTTAGTAATAAAATAATTCAAAACCAAACTACTATATCTACATATTGAATGATTTTACTATTTCTCATAAATAACAAGCAATCATAGCATTTTTTACCAATAAAATATTTCAAAAAACTATTATTATTTGTCATTCTATTATAATTGAATCTAAAATTTCCCATTTAATTTGTTTTATTGCTTTCTGAATTTGAGTTTCATTTTATTTATCCGCTACAAATTATTATTTTTTTTGGTTTTAAACTTATTACTTCAAATTTTAAAACTTTTATGTTTTGAAAGTCTCTCTAAGTATGTCTAATAAATAAAGTTTTTAAAATTACTTCCCACAAACCCTAAACTTTAGTTTCAAAATTGTTTGAACATGTAATATCATGCTTTTGTTTTACCCTAATTAGGGAAGCTTTCTTCTACCATTATCATCGATTTGAACATGTAATATCATGCTTTTTTTTTACCCTAATTTTGTTTAAATAATTTTTGTAGCTTATTGATTGCGTTTTAGTTTATCATTCTTTTTTCGTCTTCATCTTAAAATTAAGTCGAACGATTTGTATTCGTTGTTTATTTTAATTCATTTGGGGATTTACTTTCTCTATTTTAAGACCTAAAGTGGATGAGATCTCACTTCAGACGGTTAATAGCAACAACTTTCGGCCGATAATTCTATAATTTAATTTATTTAGGTTTAATCGATTTAGGGTTTTAATCGATTGATTGTGTTTTGGTGATCTTTGGGTTCATTGTTTGACAAACATGGTAAGGTTTGGTTTTTATTCGCTTATTACACTTTGTTATTATCTAAGTTTATATGGTATTGATTTTACCATTAATCGATTATGGTATTGTTGGATTTTTGAATTGAAGACTTGCGGCAGGTTAAATATCACCACCACTGATATGGTATTGTTGGTTGTTTGATATGTGTTTAATCAATTTAGGGTTTTATTATGTTGTTTGTTAAAAAAACGTGTTAATCGAAAAGTTTGAATTCGATTTAGGCTTTTATATGGGCTTACAACACGATATGCAATTTTTCAATCGAAAGGTAAGTTTTCTACAAAATTTGTATCTAGGCTTTCAATCAAATTAGTTTTAATCGATTTGTGTTTGTTTACCTTTAATTGAGGTTTAATTTGGGAATTTATTGATTAACGGCTTAAATCCGGATGATTATGCTAATTTGCCAAAAATTAATTATGTCTTGCTTTATGTGGTATATGTTTCAGAAACAAGTTCATATGCAATTGTGGACAATAAAAATGGATGTAAATCTGATTACTCAATGTATAAAATGGATTGAACCTAATTTATGCTCTATTTACTTTAGCAATAGATGTAAATATGGTCTTAGTTCTTTTATTAATACTTCTAGAAATTATATAGTTTGTGTCGGCTAACAGCTTTTCAGAGAATGTCTATGAGACTGCTTTAAAGAGTTTAGTTGTTTAGAAGCAAATATGATTATTTATGTATTCTGTTATATGGGCAACATGTGTTATATGGGCAACTTGCAATGAATTTAGACAAAATTAAATAACTTGTTCTTTATCTTTGTACTAAATTTCAATGGTTGTCATTTATCTTTAAAAGTAACATAATTTCATAATTTATATTTTACGTTTCAAAATGTTACATCGTTGGTCCTTCAACATAACCCAGTTTGATTTTCTCGTAAACTTTTGTCATATGCAAGGCACATGCGGGTAAATTGGTCATTTTACCTATTGGTTTAAAAAACATTAAAAAAATTACAATTAAAATTAACAAGATCAATTAATATATATATCTCTCTCTCTCTCTTCTTTCAAGTTTCACCCATTTCTCTTTCTATTTCTTCACCTATTACAACCAACCAACCTCCCACAACCACCTTCATCTCTGACGACCACCATTGTCTCCGGCAACCACGTATGTTTGGTTTGTGTGTGTGACTGGGGCTTGGCAGAACTAGGGTTTGCGTGAACTGGCAACAATAGACGAAGAAGACAATGACAGACATAACTCCCCCTGCTTATCAATCAGATCTAGGGTTTCTATTGTTGATATATGATGATTCAAAACAAATGAATTATGATATGAAATTGGAGGGATTTAAGTACAACCATCCGTGGTGATTTTGCAATTGAGGGATTTAGTGCTAAAGACCTTACAGAGTCGGCTCCAAGCACCATCTGTGGTGAAGGTGATAGTGTATGTCTAGTGGCGTGGTGGTGATGGTGGTTGAGGTTGGTTGGTGGCAGGTTGTGGTGGTCATGGGTGAGAGAGATGACACGTCAGCAGCATCTGGAGCCTCCGGCACCGGTGCCAGAGTAGGAGGTAGATCTGACGCCGGTGGAGGTGACGGTGGAGATCCGGTAGACGGTTATGGCGGCTGGAGGAGGAAGTTGGGGGAAGTGGCGGTGAGAGTAAGAGTCGCCGGAGGTACCGAGGTGTGGTGACAGTGACGGGGAGGTTCCAGTGGGACGTGAAGATAGGGTTAGCGTGAGAAGAGCACTTATTAATTTTAATTATTATAATATTTTGTTTGTTAATCTTAATTGTTCTTTTTTTAAAATGTTTTTTAAACTAATAGGTAAAATGACCAATTTACCCACATGTGCTTTGCACATGACCAAAGTTAATGAGAAAAACAAACTGTGTTAATGTCAAAGGACAAATGGTATAATATTTTGAAACGTAAAGTACAAATTATGTTACTTTTAAAGATAAATGACAACCACTGAAATTTGATAAAAAAATTAAGGACAATTTCTGTACCTTACACTACTCTTTTCTCTCGATCACTCAACATATCCGTACACATCTGTTATAATCTACAAGCGGTCCTACACCTTTAATTAGAAATATCATCCCCAATATTGTTTAACAGGTTCTTAATATCTATAGTATTCCCTTTTGTGGCTGCTATATGTTCTATACCTCACTATATTGTATTTGTGCTTCAGTTACTTAGAAGTTAACGACGAAATGGTTTCACAAATAAATGAGATTTATAACATGGTTTAAAAGTTATTTGGGCTTGGTGATACCCGTGACCGGCTTATTTTTATGATATCTGCCAAAAATTTTCACTAATATAATCTCGATTAGCAATAAAATTTCGTCATTATGAGAAAAATCTTCTTTATTAGTGATATAGACGCTTCAAAGTCAACAAAAAGTGCAAAAATCGCCACGTAACGAGCCTGACGTAGAATAACCTCGTGTAACGAGTCAAAAAGTAAATAAATCCTTAAGGGGCTAAATGATCTCGAAAAATTAAAATACATATTAAAGTAGTCGAGACAATGTATAAACTTAATTTTAGAAGGTTCGAATCGCGAAAACTTGAAAATAAGTGTTTGAAAGCCGGTAGAGGACACTGTAAGTACCCAATGTCAACAATTTTAAAAAATTAGTTTTTTAGGCTTGTATTATCAAGAATCTAATTTCGTTCAAAGTTTGACAAAAATTATTAGAAACGGGATTCGTTTGATTAGCTAAAATTCGTTAGACGTTAATACGGAAACTTAAGATTATTGTTTAAACACCTACTTATTAAACCAAACCCATGTGCCATCACCCATTGTTTTCTCAAAACCAACACCCCTTTCACCCACACATGTCACTTGCAATCATTACCTAATCATTACATCTTCTAGAAACATGTGTGTTGTAGCATTCCCATTCACACACCTTTCACCCCCAATTATTACCCTATTCATTACCCTTAAGTGTTGGCATCCCCACCACCACTCATTTTTCAACCTACTCACTTTCTTTCTCTCTATATAAGCTATGGCCAAGCATCCCTAACACACACACAAAATCAAATTCAAATCAATATTACACACACACACACACACATAATCAAGGGTATGAAGATCTAAATCAAGAGCAAGAAATGATTAAGCTATTAGGAAGCTGTTATGAAGGAAGCACACCACTCTTAACACCATCTTCATCTTTCAAAAACCCTCAAATAAACAAGTAAGTATGTTATGATTAATTAATTATTAGATATGGATGTATAAGGTTTGATGTTCTTGAGATTTGTTTGAAGCTTGAAAGCTTGATAATGTGAATAAGTATGTTTGTATGTGGGAGCCGTGGGTATGTATGTATGTGTAAAAGGAAGAATCAAACTCATTTACACATGCATGCATACATCCTAAATATCATACATTGATTGCTAAGCTTGATCGTAAGTGTTGTTGAATCTCTTGATTGTTTGTTGTAAACTTGAATGAACTTGATGTTAGGGTTTGTTGTTAGAATGGAATTAGGATAATTATTAATCTATAGTTTGATAATATGGACATGGATTATTCGGAAATTGTTGTTAGAGATAAACAAAACAAGAGTTTGTTCATAAGTGAAAAATTGGGGATTTTTGGATTTTGGATTAATTAGGGAATTTTGGATGAATTATTGAATCTAGGAATGATATGGAACAACAAAAATGAAAATTAATTAGGATATATGCTAGTAAACACATGGAACTATTAATTGATACTTGAAGATTTACAAAAATTGTTAAAGTTGTTAATTAAGGAAACTTTATTTAATGAAAAGTTGAATTTTTGATTTTGATATGGATACTTGGCATGAATGTGTTTGATATGTGATGAATTGCATACTTGAATTAAGATAGGATGCATTATTAAAAAGATGGACTAGTTAACACATTGATGGAACTAGCAAATAACTTACTAAATAAGGAAACTTTGTTGAATGATAAATTGAAAGAACAAAATTGGATAGAATACTTAGGATGCATGAAACCCTATCAAACTAATTGAATGAATTAAACTTAGAATTGTGCTTAATCAAAGTGGGAAGATTGAATTGGACAAAATTATCATAAATTAAAAGTTACTATAATAGGAAACTTTGTTAGTTAAACACTTAGGAAATTCATAATTTGATTGGTTAATGAACTACTTGAACTTATACGTAAATGACATGATGATTTGAACCTGGACATTTAGGTATTAATATGATATTTGTTCATATAAAAATAACAAAACTTGATTATTAACATTTTTAATAAACTTAGAATATAAACTACAAACTTAAAAATTCGGTTAAACGTTTCTTGCGAAATGATTTGATTAAAACTGAAATGTATGGTGAATTATGTGTCATTATATGTGTGATTAGTTCATAAGATGATTAGTGTAGACTTGTTCAACTTATTTGACTTGTCGGTAACGTAAACGGTCGAAAAATCGGCTTTTTAAACAAAACTGACACAACTCTTAGGGACTGTTTTAGAACAGCCCCTAAAGTTGTAAAATACACATATATAACATAAGTTAATATATTAGAAGAGTACAAGATAACAAAACTTAGTCATAAACGGGCCGTGTCGCGAAAACCGACACGAAAACGTTAAAAAGTTGCTATTTTAAGAAAATATTAACGAAAATAAAAATAACATATTTGGTAAAGTACCTTCTAAAACTTGACTAATATGTATGTGACAAGTATCTTTTAAGATTTAAAATGGTGTTTTATACAAAAAGCCGAACGGTTCGTTTTTAAACGCGAAACCGACGAAACCGACAAAATCCATAAAAAATAATAAATTAATATTTTCTTTCCAGAAACTGAAACTTTAATATTTTATTATATATTTTATTTGCTTATTAAATTATTTAGTTATTAAAAGAATAGTTAACGAAAGCCGAACTAGATGTGTTCGTTAACTTAATAGGAACTTATTTGCTTATATGCTTGTGTGGACATTAGACTAGGATTAATGAAAGACTCTTATAAAAAAAACTCAAGCTAAGTTTTATTAACAAAACGTGTACTAATATAGGACACGCAGATTTTGGAACGAAAAGCTACAAACCGTGAGTTTCTCTATCGAACCCCCTCGTTTTTAACTGGAATTGATTTAATCGATATTTAATTATGTTTTGGGGGAAAAGCATATTCTTCATTTCATATGGAATTCATTTGATATTGTAAAGGCATTTTATTTTACAAACTGTGTCTAATGCGGGATGAGTCTAGTTGGCTAAATAACTTTTAACCGAATTAGTAAGGGCACAGAAATATGGGTAGATCTATCGGGGTGACGCCCCCACTTCCAATCGCGTTGGGTTAAAAGTGAGTATATTTTGAGTATGGTATGTATCGAGTTATCAACTATGATAGTCATACGTAATGTTGTATTCTTTGCTCGTCTATAACAATACGATTTGTTAAGAAATAAAATGTCTATTGTTTTTGTGATGTAATGACGGTAGATCATTACACACGGTTTGGTGTTATAATGGTGGTAAACCATTATACACGGGATATTTTGAATATAATTCGGGGTGTAGTGACGATTACACACGAATTGATATCGGATAAAATGACATAAGATCATTATATGGATGTTGTTTTCGATTCATATATATATATATATATATATATATATATATATATATATATATATATATATATATATATATATATATATATATATATATATATATATATATATATATATATATATATATATGGACTATTTTGATTATAAAGGGAAACTCACCAACACATCGTGTTGACCGTTATTTTAATTTGCTTTTCAGGTTAATAAATGAAGTATTGAAGCTTCGCAAAGAGCGCGGGAAAATAGTGAAGTGTGTTTGAATGAAAAATGTTGATTATGTTGAACTTGTAATTTGAATAAAAATCGTGTAATATGACACGTGTAATCTCTCTGATGGTTAAATAAAGTTCAACATTCGTTTGAAATATATACTTAAATGTGATTGGCTGAAACGGCGTCTGTCACCACCCGAAAGACTTGGTCAAAGTCTTCCGCTGTTTAAATTAAGATTTTCGGGGTGTGACAATTTTATACTACCAAATTCTGTCTTAATTATAAATAATATTTTTTTTCTAAAAAATCATATATTAATTTTTAGTATATCCCTATTTTATAGGATTTTTCATATCAAATATTTGGTGAGATAAAATTTTAATTTATGTATAACTCATTTAAGAAATATCTGGATTTGGTTAGACCAATACCCCTAAATTCGGGTCAAATGCATGAGAAGCCTCCATTCACAAATAATGCAATCTGATTACTTAAGAGAATTTAGAGAGCAACCAGAGAGCTTTTAAAGGCTTCGTTTATATATATTTAAGATAGATATGTAACATCTGTGTCGAGATTTAATTATCAAATCACCATTTGGTTGAAATTAATTTTCAACACAGAATGACATCATAAATAATATAAAACTTAACGTGTTTATGTATGTAATACAAAAAAATATGAGATTGCGCTATTACTGTTAGGTACTATAATAAACAAAATTAGGATTTAGGACCCGCGTTTTGCGACGGACCATTAAACCAAATGAAAAAACATACATAAAAGCGTTAAACCACGAAAATGTTGTGAGTCGACGCAAAATCAACTTGTATCAGTTCACGACATCGTAAGTAAACAAAAGAAATAAGCCGGCAATGCCAAAATACAAAAATATCACATGTAAAATCAAAAAAACCGGCACGTTATAGCTGCGAACCAGCACAAATTCTGTATTGGCAGTACCAACACAAATTTGTAAACATGAATTAGTAAGCCAGAAAAACATATTTTAAAGGCATGGTATCAAACGTAGAAACATGGATATAAAATATGTGACGATTGGATAACTTTAAATATGAAAAAGTTAAGTCTTTGTAAAAACCAACTATAACAAATACTAAAGTAAAATTTTAGAAAATCTTTTAGCCAATAAATAATCTATATTATATATAAAGGAAGAGTGATTGGCACAAACGTCTTTTCATAATTGCATGCGAAGGACAAAACCGACATTTCATAATAGGGAAAGAAAAGTAATTTGTCAATGTATCCATCAATTCTTAAAGCATTTAGTACAACATTATGAAGCTTCACTTTTTGTGAGATTACTCATCAATTCTTTAGAAAACAAAAGGTTGTGGTTTAAATATGTTATTATTATGGTGACTATCCACATTCTTAACTCCCATGTTTCATTATATTTCTATTAACTTTGTTAGCCTATATATAGTGGCTTCTTGTGCTTGTATTAGATATACATACATACATACCAATGAATAACAACCTCCATTTTCTCTACTTATCATGCTTTCTATACACTATTTCTCTAGGTTCGAAGGATGTAATAAGGAAATGTTGAGGCTATTTGGGCTAAGGAAGAAGATGCTATATAATTTTTAAATATTGTGAAAGCTCGGACTAAACTAAGCATACTTTTGGTAGTGTTGGAAATTTGTAAAATTGATTGTCTTGGTTTACATCAATTGGCGGCTTTCCCAATAAATACAATATGTATGAAAAGCTTCAGTTAGCAAACGACTAAGTATTCCCTTACAAACAACAATATATGTCCTCACTTGTCTTCTCTTTGTATTATTTTGGATATTTAACCATAAGAAACAGTTCAATTTTCAATGCATTTCAATTTTGTATGAAACTTCTTATTTAGACTCAACATTATAAAACTTGGTTTTTTTACCACATCTAAATCAATAGTTTTATATAGTTTTAATAATTATTAATATAACATTCAGATTTCTATAATACATAAAGAGTCTAAATAAGTTAAAAAATAAAAGGTTATGGTTTAAATATGTTATTATTATGGTGACTACTCACAATCTTAACTCCCATCTTTCATTATGTTTTTATTAACTTTGTTATCCTACATATAGTGGCTCCTTGTGCTTGTATTTGATATGCATACATACATACATACATACATACCAATGAATAACAACCTCCCTTAACTGATCATCAATTGAATTAGCTTTCGGTCATCTCTAATCCCTACCTGTCACACCCGGTCCATAGGCGGAAACAACCGGTGTGCGACTCATGAAAGGTTTTTCGAGAGCGCGGTTAAGCAAACAACTATATGATAAAAATACATGAGGATTTCATTCATGATATAAGTTTTACAAAATACCAATAATAAAGTTTACATGTAACATATTGAGATTTCACAGTTATGTCCCGCCGAAGGGGGAATATAACCATTAAAACTCCAAAATATAAAATCCATACATGAAATTTCCATAGTTAAACATAAAATCGTAGTGAGACACCGTGACCTCTCCAC